>NC_000084.6:3005000-3305000 GCF_000001635.26 Mus musculus | reverse complement strand
TGTAGAAATCAAAGAACAACTGTGAGAGTTGGTTATGGTCTTCCATGATGGAGTTCCAGGATCTGACACAAGTCATCAATCTTGACAGGGAAGGGGCTTTACTCACTGAGTTATCTTGTTGGTCTACATCAGGTATTCTTGAAACTAAAACTTTTGATAGAACTGTTGTTTAATATGGAGTTATGAGAATTATACTTGAAAGATACGCAACTAAAAGCATGTTCTATAACTATTTGTATAATATGTATATACATACATATATATGATATATACTCACAGCTATATAAATATATACCTAGTATAATTATATATATATATACATATATATACATATATATATATATATATATATATAAATGTTATAATATAATATACTATATATATATAAGCTAGTTTTATGTCAACTTGACACAACCTGAAATCATCTGAGTGGAGGGAGCCTCTATTAAGATTAAAGCCTCCATAAGATGAGCCCGTAGGCAAACCTGTGCAACATTTTCTTAATTAGTGATTGATGTGCTAGGGCCTATCCCATTATGAGTGGTACCACTCCTCGTGGTCCTGGGTTCTCTAAGAAAGTAGGCTGAGCAAGCCACGAAGAGCAAACTAGTAAGCAGCACCCCTCCATTGTCTCTGCATTAGCTCTTGTCTCTAGCTTCCTGTCTTCACTTCCCTCAGTGTTGGATTCTTACTTGGTAGTGTAAGCTGAAACAAAGATTGATGACTCTTTCCTCTGCAAGTTGCTTTGGTTATCGTGTTCCATCATACCAATAGTAACCCTAACTAGGACCGTGTGTGTGTGTGTGTGTGTGTGTGTGTGTGTGTGTGTGTATTCACATATGCATATGTTATGATTTATTCTTTTTTATAAAGTTTTCTTATAATTTATTTATTTTCGGTGAACTGATGTTTTTCTTCCATATGTCTGTGTGAGGGTGTCAGGTCCCCCGGAACCAGAGTTACAGACAGTTGTGAGCTGCCATGTGGGTGCTGGGAATTGAACCTAAGCCTTCTGGAAGAACAGTAGGTGTTCTTAACCATTGAGCAATCTCTCCAGCCCCATGATTTATTCTTGCTTTAGTTCTTCAAATAATGCGACTTTGAAGCTGCAGTGTTTATTCACAGGAAGTGAGTACACAGATTGCAGATTCTTCATAACATAGCACAACTTTTGAGAATATTTCTAGTATTCTTGAATTTCTCTATTATAGTTTCAAGTTTCTTATCTTTAAATGTTTTACTTTTTGTTGTTAAAAAAGCAAATCATTGAGATATACTGGGGCTCTGGCAGGGCTTGTCAGAGAAGTCTGATTCTATAGGGAAAAGTCCTTTCATATGAACAACTTTCATAGTTTTTTCCACCACCAGCTTGATTAAGTGTTGTGCTAAAGGA
This sequence comes from Mus musculus, assembly GCF_000001635.26. NCBI lineage: Eukaryota > Metazoa > Chordata > Mammalia > Rodentia > Muridae > Mus > Mus musculus. Next base: position 3,303,607 of record NC_000084.6, on the reverse strand, counting down.
TGCCAGTTGGTAACATGTAGAGTTTGAGACCCCTATTTAGAAAGAAAGAAAGAAAGAAAGAAAGAAAGAAAGAAAGGAAAGAAGAAAGGAAAGAAAGGAAGAAAGGAAGGAAGGAAGGAACGAAGGAAGAAAGAAAGAAGAAAGAAAGAAAGAAAGAAAGAAAGAAAGAAAGAAAGAAAGAAAGAAAGAAAGAAAGAAAATAAAGGGGAAGGTGAAGGAAGGGGAAGGGGAAAGGCAAAAGGGAAGGAAGGGAAAGGAAACACAAAAGCAAATGTGGGGTAAGAACACCTGCAGAGGGTGTGGCATCCTCTTATGGGAACATGCTAGCCAGTACTTCTTTTTGAGTTAAGGAAGGTTTGTTTTGCCTTTCTATATAAGATAAAAAGCATAATTTATATTTTGCTAGTCTCTGATCTACAAATGTCAGTGTTACTGGGTTTGAATTATGACTATGAAACTGTATTAGAGCTGAAATCTCAGCCTGTCTCAGCCCTCTGTTTGAGCTGAACAGCAGACTGAAGCAATGTTATTATTGAGCAGCCACTGAACAGTGTTCTATGCACTGCAGAACCTTGGGAAAGATGTGCAGATGCTTGCAAAGGATTTGCTAAGATAAATATATAGAGTAACAGTGTATTTTATATATAATACAATTTTATTTACCTTTTACTCTAGTAACATTTGTACTGGTGTGCTCAAAACAATAAGTGGAAAATAAACTTTTGTTCTTAACTTGAGCCATATTAGGGGCATCAAGGACCATAATTAACCGGCTTTTATATGCTTCACTACCTTTCCTTTGAAGTTAAACACAGCAGCCAGTTTCATTGGAGAATATTTTGGATGAACCAGTAAAAGCTGCATAACAACATGACCCTTGAGTACATACTACCTTAATTTAATCCTCTTTGTTTTGAAATGGGATGTGTTTTTGAGGGGAGGTGGTCCACATTCGCTCCACCCACTGAGCCAGTGCTTCCCTACAAATATTTCAGGATGTTGTATAATATTGAGTCAGCTAAAGATACATTCAAAGCCTACAGATGTCATTGGTACAGATTTGGGAACAACCATTTGTGAGTTTCGGAACTATGTCAAAGAATATTCTTGCTTGCCTGTAAAAACTGCAGTAAACTCCCCTTGCTCTATAAAATCCATTGTCTATGAGATGCAGATTGTTTTTCACGTATCTACTCATGAGACACAAGATCCAGACTTTCTTCACATATGACCTCATGAAACACACTGCAAATTAATTGTAGAAGGATATATTAGAATCTAGATCTGTTTAATTGAAACAAGTCATTAAAGCCAAGTATAGTAGAGCAGACTTAAAATCTTAGTCACTTGACTGAGACAGAAGTCATCATGAATTTGAGACCACCCTGGAATATATAGTGAGCCTGTGATAAGTGAGAACCTTTAAGGCAGGCAGATCTCTGTGTGTTCAAGGTCAACCTGGTCTGTGTAACTTCCAGGCTAGCCAAGGATACACAGAGAAATCCTGTCTTAAAAAACAAGACAAAACAAAAAACAAAAGAAAGAAAGGAAGGAAGGAAGAAAGAGAGAGGAAACCAAAAACCAAACAACAACAAAAATCATAGTCATTAAAAGAAGTAGTTAGTCTGTTATGGTGATGGTGGTACATGCCTTTAATCTCAGCAGAAGCAGGTGGCTCTCTGTTCGTTTGAGGCCAGCCTGGTATATGTAGTAAGTTCCAGGCCAGCCACGAGACAACATGAGACAACATAATGAGATGTTGTCTCAAAACAACAACAAAAACTCACAACCAACTGAAAACACATATACATAAAAACCCCAGAGTAAAACACTGTCAGAATTTTCACTAAATAGTTTTGTTTTGAAAAATGTAACTTTTTCATAAAATTATAGCATTGCAGTAGATTTAGCATTGCTGAGCTATTAGGTGATTATTCCATTTTAATTTCTAGTGTGGTATTAATCAGTAGATAAAAATCTTCTGCACTGTATTATATGGGTTTGCAAGAACCAGATATGTACATCTTTATCTAATTTTGTGTCCATCATCCCTATTTGCAGCCTGAAACAAGTCATGATCCATAATGTATTGTTTATGTCACAAAAATAAACAAAAACTGTACATCAGGATTCCACTTCTTAGGATTTGGTTATTCAATATTTACCCATCACTCTACCTAGGTAGAAATCCAGTTGATTCAGATACTGAAACCTCTTTAGGGCTGGTGAGGTGGCTTAGATGCTTGCTTACTACTGAACTTGATGACCTGAGTTTGATCCTGTGGAACTACATGGTAGAAGGAGAGACCAACTCCAATAAGTTGTCCTTTCAACCTTTCAACCTCACACAACACAGTGGCATGAACACACAAAGTGGCATATATACATACACAGACTTACTCTATATGTAATAAAAATTTGAAAACAACAACAAACACCTGTGAGATGATAGTTAGGGAGTTTAAGTATAAAGATACCCTGTGAGAGAGACTGTGAGGTCACTGGAGAGGAGGAGGAACTTTGTGCCAGTCAACACACTGCTGGATAGCCTTCTATCATTTTTTTCTTGTGCTGACATTTATGGAACAAATCCTTTTTATTTGTACCTTTAGCTGCTCAACACACACGCACACACACACACACACACACACACACACACAGTACTTTTAATATAGATAGATGTACTTTTCTCCTACAATCCAAATAGATGGTGTTACTGTAATAGATAGGTACGTTGTCTGTATCCATTGCCTCTGGCCTATTTGTAACCTTCGTAATCTAGGCTTAGATCAAGGTCTGGCTTCAGCTCTGGCTCCCATAGAAAGCCTTCACTTTGTGTTCAGGGCTAAACTGATCTTTCTTCTGTACGCCTGTGACATTTATGGCTAGTAAAGTTAGAGCAGTTAGCTCTTTACTTGTTTGATGTGTTGTCTTTGATTGGGCACCAGTTTTACCAATTCTACCTACAATTTATACCTCAGTACATGAAGTACAGTGAGTGCTAGACATACGTATCTTTTTTATGTGTTAAAGTATTTGCTTTCTAGAAAATGACATTGTAAATATATCTTAATTATTTGTTGTAAATCTGCCTCCCCCCTTCCGCACCAGACTAGGTTTTTTCTGTGGTTTTTATCCTGGCCACAAATTCATGATCCTTCTGCTTCAGCTTCCTGAGTGTGGAGATTTCAAACATTTCACTTTGCAAAGCCATTTTCAAATAGTTTTAAAAGTAATAAAATACTAGTAAAGTAGCCTGGGACTCACTGGTGTTTCTTAAAAAATCGAGGCTTCTGTGAAAATTAACACCTTGAGGTTCTTTTATTACTCAAGATAGAAACTCCCACTGCATTTCATTTTCAAGGTCTTTGAGTGGTTTGAAGAAATCAAAATGCATAGTGAACTGAATAATATTAAGAAAAGTTTCTAAAATTATAGTGGCCAGAAGGACAGATTACTAGAGACTTTGAGTCCAATCCAAAGGGTGTTTGTGGATACACTCAGTAGGGTGATATGGGGAGATGCCTATGTCACTCATCTCTCAGTTCAAGACTGATGGGGCTCTGCACCTCTCAACTGATACTCCATGTTGGAAAGAGGGCTCCCAAACTAGCAAAAGGCTTGAAATTTCTTTTTTTTTCCTGTGGTGTATTCTCTCTCTCTCTCTCTCCCTCTCTCTCCCTCTCTCTCTCTCTCTCTCTCTCCCTCTCTCTCTCATATGTGTGTGTGCGTGTGTGTGTGTGTGTGAGAGAGAGAGAGATAGTGACTGCAGAAACAAGTATGTACATGTGGTTATAGAATATCAAAATGACTTTTTCTTGAACTAATATTGAGGCAGTGTATCAGCTTACATCTAAAAATAGTGAAAAAAATTGCCACATGCAAAACATTTCATTTATCAAAAAGTAATCCACCACATTTAAATTTTCTTCAGTTCCTCTTAATCAGTTAAAGAGGAGGAGTTTGTGTTTTGTCCTGAAAAGGGTGACCCTGTTAGTAGCCAAGAGGCTGCATTGAGGTAGTTTAACTGCTTTAGAACTTTGTGCTCGGAACATTCTTAGCTGCCAAAGCATGGGCAGCAAAAGTGAGGCACATGGGTTCTTTAGTATCTGTCACATCAGAGAATGACAGTTCCAGGACAGTGACTACCTCCTAATGGTAAGTACCCTACTTGTTCTTCATTTCTTAGATTCAGAAAAAGAAAGAAGTAGGCTGGTTGTGATAGCAAGTGGTACTCTTAAAAATAAACAAAAGCAAAACAAGTCCAGCTTTAATCCTCAATGATGGTCATTTTTTCAGGTTTCTGTAGCTGGATCAGGCACTGGAAGAGGCTCCCCAGCTGTGACTCTAGTACAGTTACCTTCAGGCCAAACTGTACAGGTCCAGGGAGTTATTCAGACACCACATCCATCGGTTATTCAATCACCACAAATACAAACTGTTCAGGTTAGCGTCCTTCCTTGACGATTTGTCTTTGACTTTCTTGAGCTTTAAATTTTTTTCTGTTGTTTAATTCATTTATCATCATTTTCTTTTACTCTTTTAGAGATAAAGTTTCACTATGTAGCTAAGATTGGCTTTAAACACCTTTTCCTCCTCCTCAGCCTCTCAAATTATGGGACTACAGGCATGTGGCACTGCATTCGGCTGTTTTGTGTAACTTTATATTGAAGGTGTCGTCTTGAATACTTGGAGGATTCCTTCTTATGTATGGTACATTGTGTTGGGCTGTGTATATAGACTGACTTATGGGTAGGATTTTTGTTACCGCTCTTAATTTTGTAAAATGAGTAATTGTTAAATAAGCAAGTTCTATATTTTAGTTTCTTTTTTTTCCAGACATATTTATTTAGCAAAGCTCTCTAGTGGTACTTTGAGGGTTCCTAGAAAACATTGCTATAAAAATAGTACAGACCTGGTTGGCTTTGGACTCACTATGTAGCCCAAGTTGGCATCAAACTTCATGCCTGAGCTTCTTGAGTACATCATTGTACTTTGTCAGAAATTGATTTTATATTAGTGAATGTAACCCTCAGAAATTGAGGATATTTGATGCTGGGACTAAAACTGCAGATCTTTGTGGATGTTAAGCACATGTTCTAATACCTCCAGAATCCCAGCCCAAAAGTACAGATTCTTGTCACTTGGGTACTTTATTTTCATGTCACACATTCTTGTAGTTGTGGTTGTGGTACAGATAAATATTTTATGACTTCTCATCATTGTAATTATCACACATGATACGAATTACATCCTAAACTCTTGAAGGTAGTTTTTTTCACTAATAGATATTTATTATGTTTTATGTACTTTATAACATACTTTATAGTATTATGTACTTTATAACATACTTTTCATATTTACTGAACTGATTTCTGTTTCTTTTTTAGATCAATTTGTTAATCTAATTTTTTTGTTTGTTTGTTTTTTTCGAGACAGGGTTTCTCTGTATAGTCCTGGCTGTCCTGGAACTCACTCTGTAGACCAGGCTGGCCTCAAACTCAGAAATTCGCCTGCCTCTGCCTCCCAAGTGCTAGGTTTAAAGGCATGCGCCACCACCGCCCGGCTTGTTAATCTTTAAGTGTAGAAATTATTTGAAATTAAGTGGTGACAAGCAAGGCTCAAATCTGTGAGGAAAATGGATGTGCATATACTTAATCTTGCCTTCACATGCATGTGCTTGAGTGTAGTTTCTCACAGAATGCAGTGAGGGCCTCAGCACAGCACTTACATGATAAATTTCCGTAAATAAATTTTTCTGAGTTTGCTTCTTTTTCCAGCATAGGTATCTTGTTTTTGTCCCAGGGTGTAGAAACAATTCCTATCATTGTCTTTAGTTTTCTGTGATGACCCTTGATTACAAGAATTTGTAATTTCTGATTTTAATTATAAAGTAAGAAAGTTCCCCCTTACTCTTCCTTGTATTATGGATTTTATTGGCAGTAGAAACTTTACCTGGCTGGTATTGGAAGGCAACATTGTCTTATAATAGGAATACTTTATTATTGCTGTTTTGTTAAGTGAATTATTTGATTGTCTTTATAGAGATAAATGCTTTTAGATCTTATCTTAGAACTCTTGTGGTTTAAATGACAAATCTTCTGCATGAACTTCAATTTTTAAAATGTTTTTATTAGCATATATTAATTATATGCAATAGTGTTTTCATTATTATGACATTCCATACTGTACTAGAATTTGCTCTGTAGACCAGGCTGGCCTCAAGCTCACAGACATCCACTTGCTTCTGTCTTCTAAGTTCTGAGATTAAAGATGTGAGCCACCATTGCTTATCTTGTCTCAGCTTTTCTAAACTGGATGAAATAATGGGCTGTACTGCATATAAGGGAATTGCTGCGTTTTGGACAGCTGTGTGAAGTATATTGCCAGTGTAAGATACATGGTGTATGACCATTGTAAGGCAATAACACTTGTTTCCTAGTAGATTATGTTGGGTGTGTGAGTGCTTGTGTAAGAGGATCCATGACCAGAGTGTTATATTTGTAGATGCATATATGTATGTAGATACACATGCCTGTCTACATGCATTGAAGACGTTAGCATTTCTTCTATTAGAATCAGAAATGAATTTTTAGTATATGTTTTAATTGGTAAACAATTTTTATCAATTTATTCTGACAACATTTTGCTTTAAAGTTTGTATATATTGTGGTATGACTAAATTGGCTAATTAAAATATGTGTTATATAATTTTTACATGCTGGAAACACTTTAAATACGCTAATTCTACACGAACTTTTGTAATTTTCAAGAGGAAAATATAATGATATTCTTCTTTTTGTTCCTCCTCCTCCTCCTCCTTGGCGTTTTTCTAGAGAAGATTTTTGAAGCTCAAGCTGGTTTCAAGCTCATAGTATATTTAAGACTGTTCTTGAATTTTGTATGCTTCTGATTCTGCCTTCAAATGTTAGGATTAGAGGAATTCACCACTATTCCAGGTTTTATGTGATGTTGGGGATCAAATAATATGGCTTTGCTGTGCATGATGAAAGCACTCTATCAACTGAGTCGCCTCCTCGGCCCCATACTGGTTTTTTTTTTTTTTTTTTTTTTTTTGAGACAGGGTTTCTCTGTGTAGCCCTGGCTGTCCTGGAACTCACTCTGTAGACCAGGCTGACCTCGAACTCAGAGACGTTCCTGCCTCTGCCTCCTGAGTGCTAGGATTAAAGGCGTGTGCCACCACACCTGGCCCCGTGCTGTTCTTAACTGGACTTGTTTTCAGTCTTGATTCTTAGTTTTTTTTTCCCCCCATATCAAAGTCTCATGTAACATGAAGTTTTGTAAACCTACCTCCCCTAAACCTTAGAGCTAAATTACTAAATATATTGACAGAAGACATGTTTAGAGATTTGTCATTTTAGTTTTCTCATTTTCTTTAATTGACATATCATTCATTGTATTGTTGCCTGGTTTGAAAACTCTGATACTTTTATTTTTATAACTATCTGTCTGTCTGTCTGTCTGTCTATCTATCTACCTACCTACCTATCTATCATCTATCCATCCATCCCACCCACCAGTCTTATTTTTTGTGTGTGGATGTGTCTTTGGGTGCATTCCATAGTGTCTACCTGTAGGATAGTGGGGATTTATTTTTTGTCTGATATGTGGGTCTTGGGACTGAACTCAGGTTGTCAGGCATAGTGGCAAGTGCTTTTATTCCCTGAGCCATCTTAGTGGTCCTTAAATATGAATTTGTTTTGACGTCAGAATCTTTACACTCTAATATACTCCTTATAATATAAATCCTTCTCTCAACAAGCTTGGTTTTACTTACTTGTTTACATAAGTATTTATTCTTCTTTGGGCCTGCTTAATGTCCTAACTTTTACACCTAGCTTAAGCCAATGACGATGTAGAGAGAGCACTAAATTGGGTAGTTTTTCTGCATCTGTTATGGTCTTACTGATATCTGTACTTACAAGGACACATTTAGGTTGGGGGTTTGGGATCTTAAGTCTTTTATGCTTTTCCCTTTCCTGTGAAGTCCTACTTGGTATTCTAAGTACATTTCTATTGAATTTATGTAGAATTTATTATCAATTTCATTCCTTGTTTCCCTCTCCACATAAGCACTGAATCCTATCCACAGTCAATCTTAATCACCATTTTTGAGTGAAGATGGAGATCATGTGTTTTATGATGCATTTCAGAAAGTCTTGTATTATAGGTAGCAACAATTGCAGAGACAGATGATTCTGCAGACTCAGAAGTAATTGATTCGCATAAACGTAGAGAAATTCTTTCACGAAGACCCTCATATAGGTGAGTTAACTAACTTTCCAACTTGTATATTTCCACCCAAAAAGACACAATAATTGTAGAGCAAAGCAATGATTCTTTATGGCTTTCCTGTTGTCTCTTTCTATATCCTAATTGCTTATATTGTTATATTATATTTTAGAAAAATACTGAATGAACTTTCCTCTGATGTGCCTGGTATTCCCAAGATTGAAGAAGAAAAATCAGAGGAAGAAGGGACACCACCTAACATTGCTACCATGGCAGTACCAACTAGCATATATCAGACTAGCACGGGGCAATACAGTATGTATGCTATGATTCCATAGACACAGTGCTAGCTTTATGTCTTCCCTATTACAGTGAAGGAGTGTGGGCTTGGGCATCCGAATGTTTCATTAACAGCTGTGCATCGTTAACAGCTGTGCATCACAGAATAAACAGTACATGTTAAAGCAGTAAGATATTGATAAAGCAATAAGTACTGATAACTGAAAAGTCTTTATTGCTGAATATGAATGATAAGTGGTTAAAAATTAAAGGCAGGGTTCCTATTTACATGTTTATATTCATCTCAGGTAACAATTTTAAAAGTTATTGTTTTTGTTGTCTTTATGCTATAAATGTCTGTATTTCATTGTTGCTGGCATTTGTTGCCAACAACTTATTACACTTAATCATATAAAAGAAGTAAATATGTTTTCTAAGTTGTGTTTTAAATGTACTTTTGTTTTCATAACTTCGTTAATTTGTGCTGCAGTTTTTCTAAAAGAACAAAATCATTTAACTTTCAAACTGTAGCAATTGGATAGATCATTTTATTTGAACTTTACACACTGGAAGCTCTAATAAACAGATAGATTGGCATTTAGTCTTGTGCATTTTAATGTATTGCTACTTCTGGCTTTTTTTTTTTTTTTTTTTTTGTTCTTACTAAAGCACTAATCATTTTCCCAAGTCAAGCACATTTGATAAACAAGAATAATGAAATCTAGAAAGCAAAATAAAAGGAAAGAAGGGAAGCCAAGGGAAATAACTGCTTGGGTCCTTGGGGATGTGTGTAATGTTATATACTGTGTCCAAATAAAATTCAAAGACTATATTTTCATTTTGAAAATACCTGCAAAGCCTCAGGACTTGGCTATTAAAACATGTTATCTCCTTTTCTGTATGGAAGATCTTATGTAGTTATTAGAATTTGTTGTTGTGTGTTTCTTAGAATTTTTCCTGTGGTGATAGATATTTGCAATAGCAGATTCTGCGTGTAATTTTAGGTCACTACCATCATGGGTATAACTTGTCACACTGCCAGATGATGAATGCACATGTTCAAAATGAGCGTGAAGAAAATTCCCACAACCGTTTGTGTCTAGTTTGGCTCATTGGAATTATGTGGTGAATGTTTTAGGACTGTAAACCAGAGCTTGCCAGCTTTTGTACCTTAGTAGTACAGTTCTAGGTTCCTGGAGGGCAAAGAACTCCTCAGCCCTCTGTCCCTAGACAGACTGAACAGGGCTGGGAGGCTAGAGCCTCTAGACTGATCCTCAGCCTTGAGCAATGTTGCCTGCTTACCCAGTGGGCTGTTCATGCTATTGTTTTCTGTTTGTGCTTTGACAGGGTAAAGGTTGGAAAATACTGCTAAAAGAATGTTAACACTTGAATTTTGGATTGAGCTAAGAGGCTCAATAACTTGGCATTTCTCTGGAATACCCTGATGCTCCTTAGGACTTTTCATGGGAGCAGTGATCTATTAACAGGGAACAAGAAAAGTTGATGCTGTGGGTTCATTTTCTTAGATTATTACCATAAAATGTGACATAGTGAAAAGAAAGCTAAGAGAATATTGAAGCTGGAGGGGATATGGTAAAGGGCTCTGGGGTCTGTATCTGCTCACTCAGTGATCAGGTCAAGAAGCATCTCAGGCTTTAGTCTTTGAAGTGATAATTTCAGTGGCCAAACTGTAGGGTATATGTGAACACAAAAGAAAAGCATAGGCCAAAGTGGGGAGAAAAAGATGTGCAAACATTGGGCGAAGACAAAGGAGTTTCGACTAGTGGAGATGGTCTTCTTTGTGCTCACTAGGCCTGTCCTTTCATTGAGCTTCAGTACCATAGCTTCTGTACCGTGCTCCCCGCCCCAGAGTCTACACTTTGCATTGTAGCTCACTATATGTAGGCAGCAAGGTTGGGGAATGAGTCAGAAGTTCCAGGGTAAATGAGGCAACTGCATTTAGAAGTTTAACTTGTATTTGTTTGCCCACAAGAATAATTTCTATATGTCACTAGGGAATATTTATATTTACATTATACCTTTATACATACAAGATCCATTTAATTAATCTTACTTCTTAGTATTAAAAATTTAGCATGTTTTGGTGCTTTGATGTTATATATAAGTATTTAAGAATAAAAAAAGCTGCTAGCATTCTTTGGATTTTCGAATAGTTTCACTAGAACTATGCATTGTTTTGAGTCACCCTCATAATCTTGTGACAAGAGTATCAAACTTGATGAAATAAAATATCTCCCACATATAGTTACATTTTTTTTCTTCGTATTTATATGTATGCAGATTAGTGTATGTGGATACACTTGCTTACATACAAAGGCTAGAGGCTGACATAGGTGTCTTCTATGGCTTTTGTACCTTATGGTTTGAGATGAAGTCTCACCTGGAGCTCACTATTTTTGGCAAGACTTTCTGGCCAGTCCAGGCCCTGGTATTCACTCATCTTCATTAACTGCTAAGGTTACAGATGTAGTACACTAACCCCAGCTTTTACATGGGTGGTGGGGAGTGAACTCAGGTCCTCATGTTTGCACAACTCAGCCATCTCCCTGGCCCAAAGTCATATTTTTAATATTTGAAAGATATTTGTTGAAAATTGATTTGATTATTTTGATTTCCTATTTTTATTTTTTGTTAGTTCCAGGGATCCATCTTGAACCTTGTACATGTTAGACAAGTGCTGTATCACTGAGCTATATACATCCTCACTTTCTAACTGCTGTTTATCACAGAGTACAGGAAAAATAGGCAGATTTAAGAATAGAACTTAAAAATGTAAGCATTAAACAGGCAAGGGTTTATTGTTATCGTACCAAATAATAGCTATACTTGCAGAGACTCTGCTGGGAAAACAGAAACTTGCAGTAGGTTTGTTGCTAGGGGTATGTCTCCCTAGGAAAGCATTTGCCTGGTGTGTAGGCCTTGGCTTCAATCTCAAGTGCTATAGCCAATTGGTTTGGTGAAGGAAAATCTGTTATATCTCAGGGGAATATCTTGAGATAAGGTACCATATGATGGCATTAGAGATAGTGTTAGCAAAGAACACTACTTGCTGCATAAAACATTGAAAATATACAATGAATTCATAAATGCAAAAGTGAAAAGAAAATTAAATGTCTTAAAATTCTAAATGGCCATGTGCCTTAATCACTAAGCCATCCATCTTTCTAGCCCCAAATGATTGAAAATTTTGATTCAGTAAACTCTGTTCTCTTAGGAAAGGTTTTTTAAACACACATTCTGCTATACCCAATCTTTTCCTTTACCAATAAAAGGCTGGTGCCAAGACTTCACATTATTCTTTTAGATGTGCCAGGAGTTTTCTCTGTTCCTATTGTATTTTCCTAAGAACTTTACTGGAATGAGTCTCTATGACTCACCTTTTTATTCCTGTATATCATAGGTAAGTGGGTCAAATTAAAATCCACCTTCATAAAATGACAAGTATGGACATTGTGAACTGCTTAAAGAATTAAAATATTTTATTAGGTGTGGAATGTGATTTGTTATGACAAAGTCATACATGTACATATGTACCATAAGAATTCAGAATCCTTAGGATGCTCATATGAACAAACACTTTGTCATAAAAGGAATTGGTTTACACAGTCTAAAGAAACTGAGTTTTTATATTCTTAGTAATGACATTACTTACATCCCTCAAGTAACTCAAAATTATTTATGTAGTGACATGTAAATGTGGCTCTTTGATGTTTGTTTTGCTGTTCTAATGGCTACTGTGATTTAATCTGTTCTGTACCTCTGGCTTTCAAGACAAAAGTATTAGTCTCTCTCCCCATTTCCTCTCCTTCTACCACTCCCTAATGCACACACACACACACACACACACACACACACAAACACAGTTCCTGAGTTCCAGGGATAACCAGAGCTCTACTGTAGTGAGGCCCTGTCTCAAAAGAAAAAAAAAATGTAGTGGAGCTAGGAATAGTGGCACAGCAAGCTTTGAATCCCAGCATTCAGGAGACAGATGTAGGTGAGTCTCTGTGTTTGAGGCCAGCCTGGCCTACATAGCGAAATCTAGGAGAGCCAGGGCTGCACAGGGAAACCCTGTGTCAAACAAAAACAAAAAAAATCAACAAACAAAACCCCCAACAACAACAAAATTAATGTGAGATTTCAGTTTTGAATCTTCTAATTACAGTTTGAAATTAAAATAGTTTGGAATTACATCTGCTTAAATATTTACATGCTTATGTATTTGAATGACTTCTATGAAAAACTTTAGGATTGAAAAGAAACATGCATTAAGTGAAGAGAACTCAGGTCTTACTTTAAGTTTGAATATATTGTGCTCCTTTGCTTGGGAACTTTTCCAGTTTTCAACTTTTGATTTTTGAGACAGGGTCTCACTATGGAGCTCTAGTTGGAATTCATTATAGACAGGCTGATCCTGAATTCATAGTCATCTGCTTAACTCTGTCTCTTTTTCCACAGTGCTGGTATAAAAGGGGTGCAACACTGTGCCTGGCTAGGTTCCCACTCTTAAAATCCATGTTTTCTGTCGTTATCAGTTATATAAGACCTAAAATTTGCCTTATGGGCCTGGGGATGTATAACTAAAAATTAGTGGCTTAAGAGATGAGTAGGTAAGGGAATGAATGAATGACAGAAATATCTCTTCACAGTGCCTATGATACCAGCTGAGTATGGCAGTGTGTGCCTATGATACCAGCTGAGTATGGCAGTGTGTGCCTATGATACCAGCTGAGTATGGCAGTGTGTGCTTATAATCTCAGCTGAGTATGGCGGTGTGTGCCTGTGATCACAGCTGAGTATGGTAGTGTGTCCCTGTAATCCCAGCATGTAAGAGGTAGAGGCAATAGAATTACGAATTCAAGGTCATCTTCTAGTTCTAGGACAACCTGGGGTGCATGAGGACCTACATCAAAAACTCGAAACAACAAATACATTTCTTTTCACTGTTATATATGTTGGAAACTTTCTGTAATAGTTTTGCTATTTTAGGACAAGGTCTCACTGTAGCCTAGACTAGCCTAGAATTCACAGCTGTCCTGCCATGCCTCCCGACTGCTAGGATTACAGGCACATGCCACCATGCCTGGCTAATAAGTTTTGTTTGTTTTTAAAGGCTAAAATAAAATATTATATTTAAATTCATTCAAATATATCTTATTTTCCTACTTTTCCTCTTGATTGATGTTTATTAAAAGCAAATTATTCTATCCTTGGATAGTTTGGCTTTTTAGAAGTTTCCTGCTTAAATGTATTCCTATAGATAACACATTCCCAGAATCTCTGAAACATTTTTATTCTCCAACAATAGTTACCCTTTTGAATGAGAAGGTCCTCTGTCATTTCATAATGCCCTGCCAGTATAAAGTGTGAAGGGCTAATGTATGAGATTTATCAGTAGAAATGTTTTCCCATGCCCTGCATGGTGGCATGTGCCAGGGCCAACTGTGCTGTGGGATGGGTGGGGTGTATATGTGTGGATGCATGTATTTTCAATTTTAATTATATTTTGAAGAAATATATTTTTCAAATGTATTTTATATTTTAAATATATGACAAAAAATAAGATGACAGATACAATATTGTAATGTTTATGTTATGAAAACAAAAACACTTTAGTTGGAAATTTAGAGAAAAATTACTTGAGAAATACTAAGAAGGAAGAAAGTAAGCCAAAAAAAAATTAGGAAAAACAAAAGTAATTTGGTATTTATGTCAGTATTCTAAAAGCTGCTACAAAATTGTATTATTGAAAATTAAGTTCTGAAGGTTAGGGTGTAGTCCTCCTTAGAGTATGTGCCCCCAAAGCATGAAGCCCTAGGTTCAATCCTTATCACTTTATCAAACTGGGCATAATTGTGCAGACCTGTAATCTCAGCACGAAGTGGGCAAAAGTAGGGCATCCTCGACCAGGGAGTGAGTTCACTATAAAGATTAGGGATACATGAGACCTTGTCTCAAACAGAAAAGAGAAAATTCAACTTCTGTAACTGGAATTTGAAACCTTCATTTAATTCACTTAGAATTACAAATTCTTTCTGCCTTCCTCTCTTCTTCTCTTTTTGTCCCCTCTCCTTCCTTTTATTCTCCTTCCTTCCTTCCTTCCTTCCTTCCTTCCTTCCTTCCTTCCTTCCTTCCTTCCTTCCTTCCTCCTTCCTTCCTTCGTTCCTTCCTTCCTTCCTTCCTTCTCCCTTCTTTTCCCTTCCCTCCTTTCTGTGACTGCTTGCAATTTGCAATTGAGTCCTGAAGCTAGCATCTGATCTGAGCATGCTCTCACCCCCAGCTGCCTTCCATAATAAATCAGAAATGTTTAGGTGACCCAAAAGTATAAGCCTAATGTAACTGCAGTGCCGACTGGAAATCTTACTGACCATTTCCTAAGTATCAGGAGAATGTTGCTTATAACCAACAATATTTGAAAGAATAGGTAATAATACTTCAAAGCTGGACTTTCTGTCTTCCTCTTCACTTTTTCTCCTAAGTAATTTAGTAGAGAAGCCTGGAGAGATGGCTTTGTAGTTAACAACATGGCTACTCTTTCAGGGGCCACAGACTAGGTTCCCAGCATCTGCATGGTGTCTCACAACCTTGGAACTCCAGTTCTAAGAGACCCAGTGCCCCCTTTTGGCCTTCACAGACACAAGGATGCATGTAGTACACAGACATACATGTAGCCAAAACATCCATACATATAAAATAATAAAGGGATGCCTAGAAGGAAAACTTTGTGGACTCTAGGAATTAAGGAAAATTCTGAGTACAAAATACACTGAACAGCAAAGCCAAAATAAAATACATTTATGTTGGTAATCTTTTACTATGATAAAGAAGCTGATGGTTTTCTTATTGATCCCACTTAGAAAGTAACAGTGGAAGCAATGATAGTAAATAGAATATAATATATTCTCCCAATATGGGATTAAAATAACTTATAATTATCTAATATTTCTTCTTTTTTTTCTATTAAGTTGCTATAGCTCAAGGTGGAACAATCCAGATTTCTAACCCAGGATCTGATGGTGTTCAGGGACTCCAGGCATTAACAATGACAAATTCAGGAGCTCCTCCGCCAGGTGCTACAATTGTACAGTATGCAGCACAATCAGCCGATGGTACACAGCAGTTCTTTGTCCCAGGCAGCCAGGTTGTTGTTCAAGGTATATTTTATTAATCTAATACATTTAGAATACCTTTGTCACACATTTTAGTGTCTACCTGTAGTATTGTGAAATATACTTGGGTAGAATTTTAGGAGGTGTGGGAAATCACTTAAAAAACATTCAAAGAAATGTTTATACTTCAGAGAAGTTAAAGTATGGTTTTCACTGACTCTGAAGAAAGGGTAATTTCAGAGAAGCATGATTAAACAAGGGAAGATGGAAATATAAATGCATTTTTTAAAATTAAGTAAATATATTTCATTAATGTCACATGCTCTACCTAGTGTATTTTAATTTTTTTTGTTTATGTTGTGCTGTGTGTGCTCATATATGAGAATGCACAGTGTTCATGCCATGGCGTGAGGTTAGAGGACAGTTTTGTGGAGTCATTTATTTTGGCTTACATTTTATGTTGGTTCTGGAGATCAGATTCAGCTTATCAGTCTTGTGAGGCAAAAACCCTTTACTGACTGAGCCACCTCACTGGCCTCCAGCACATCTCTATTACTTTTTATGGGGTATTTAAGAACATAGTCAGTGATATCTTGAGTCTGTTCTTTTTTCCTAGCTTATTTTCCAAGTATAACTTTCACACAACTCATTTAAAATAAGTGCTGATTTTTATATCTTTTAGACTCTTTTTAGTATAAAGGCTAGTAGACTTTTTAAAAAATTTTATTTATTTATTTTATGTATCTGAGTATACTGCCGCCATCTTCAAACACACCAGAAGAGGGTGTAGATCCCATTACAGATGATTGTGAGCCACCATGTGATTGCTGGAAATTGAACTCAGGACCTCAGGAAAAGTAGTCAATGCTCTTAACCACTGAGCCATCACTCTAGCCTGACTAGTAGATTCTTATAGCTCTTATGAAAGGAGTCTATAGTGAAATAAAACACGATGTAGCCATAAGCTTTTAGGGTTACCTATATGTTCAGTTCAAACTGGGTAATACATTATTTTAATTTCATTTAGCTGTGCTTATGATAAATATAAAACATGTATTTAATACAACTTAAAATCATGTTTTAATTCTAATCTTTTGGGTCTATTTGTCTAGAATGTATCACACCCACTTAAAGGAAAGTAATATGTTCTTTTATTCTGAATTTTCTTGGATATATGGCCCAACTGACCCAGAATTTGAAGAAATTTCCCTGTCTCAGCTTCCTGAGTGCTGAGCTTACAGCCATGTGTAGTGGCAGGCCTGGTTGATGAATCCTTTTACTCCTGTGTACTTGGGGGATGAATGGTGGGTATAATAAGAAAATACAGAGTGTGAAAAGGTCTGGAGAGATGGCTCTGTTGTTTGGAGAGATGGCTCTGTTGTTCAGAGTGCTTGCTGCACAGTCATAAGGACTAGAGTTTAGATCCCAGAACTCAACAAAACAAGTCAGGTGCAGTGCATATGCCTGTAACCACAGCTCCAGAGGGTGGAGACAGGAGGATTTCTGGGGCTTTCTGACTTCCAACCTAGCTGAGAAAACAGGAACCCCAGGTTAAGGAAGAGATCCTACCTCACAAAATCAGAGTCAGAGGAGGAGAACTGGCCATGCACACACATATGTATATATACTCAACACAACATAGAAACACATATAAACAACAAACTAAACAAGTAAATCTAACCTTAAAATAAGAAGAAAGACTGAAGTTGGATATGCTAGTTAGTACATGACAGTAATTCCAGTACTTGAGTCTAAGGATTACTTTGAGTTTTAAGCCAGTCTGGACTAAGAGTTCCCAGCCAGCAAGGGTTCTATAGTGACACCCTGTTCGTTCCACCAAAACAAACAAGAAAACAAAAACAAAAAGTGGTGGTATTTTATGAGGAGAAAATAGTGTTTACACACTAAGGTTTACTTTACATTAAAATTAAAACCATTTGTTAATTTTTCCTATGCTCAAACCTTGTTTTTCTAAACAAATAAAGAAGAGTCTTTTCTTCTCATATCACCTGTTTTACATGGAGAAATTGATACTGCAAAATTGATACTTTAAAAATGTTTTTAGACATTTTCATGTTTGAAACTTTGTACCTAAGTTTTATGCCTTGCGTGCTAAAAATCATTTTCTTTTACAAGTTTCAAACATATATTCACTTTTGTGTATGGGGTATACATGTATATCAGATACATGTCTGTATCTGGGTGGGTTTCTTTCTTTCAACTGCTGGGATTGCAGGCATATCTGGGCCTGGCTTTTTACATGGATGCTGGGGACCAAACTTGTATCCTGAAGCTTGTGTGGCAAACACTTTACTGACTAAGTTGTTTTCCAGCCTCCTTTTTGCTTTTTCTGTTTTCTGTTGTTTCAAGCTGGAAACTCAAAGTTACCCTTCACACACTCTATCCCTTTCTGCCCAAAGCCCCTGTATAGACTCTTCCCCATGGTTAAGTTAAAAGGTTTTCATTTCTCTCCTATCATCAGCCTATCTAGGCAGCTGTCCCTGTGGTCTGGATGACCACAAAAGTCAGCCTTCTTGGAGCTGAGAGCTGTAGCAACATTTCAGTCCTTCCTGGCTCAGTTTTGGGGGAACACTATGCCAGAGTTCCCTTAAATTCTTGTCATTGGGCTGGAGAGATGGCTCAGTGGTTAAGAGCACTGACTGCTTTTCGTGAGTTCAAATCCCAGCAACCACATGATGGCTTACAACCATCTATAATGCGATCTGATGCCCTCTCCTGGGGTGTCTGAAGACATCTATGTTGTACTTATATATAATAAATTAATAAATCTCTAAAACAATTCTTGTCATCACCTTCAAATGATTCTGGGCCTCTAATACTTTTTAAAAGGAAGATGTTATCTCCAATATCTCTGCTTCTTTAATACACTCCTGTGTCTGCAGGTTAACGTGGATGCCCCAATATTCTACCAACATTCCCTAAATCTGTTCAGATTGAGATATAATCCTATAGACTGGATTGCTTTCATTATTCATATGTAATATATGTCTATGGTTCTGGACACTGGGAAGTCGAAGAATCTTAGACTAAGGGTCTAAGGGTCTCTGGAGTGCCTGCTGATTTACATAAGCCATTATCTGTCTCTGTACTTGGTGGAAAAGACATGGGGCTCTCTAGGGGCTCTGTGTTAAGGGCATTAAACCCAATTAATGAAATCTTGTTATGTAACTTTTCCTGGGTAATGTGAACAAATGTCTGTTAACCCAAGTTGGGGTGGCAGTGGTATATGGTGCTGTGAAGCTGTGCATTGATTTGGTTGCTTACAGGAGTACATGTGAATGGTCACGTCTAGGAGCATGGGGATTCAAGTGTAGCTGTATCACAGAAAAGATCACTCCAGCAAAGCTGGCACTCCTTGTCCATCCTGCAGGCATCTCTGGGGTGGGAGAGTCCCTTCTGCTCAGCACCTATTACTACTTGTGGAGTAATAACCATGGGCAGAGGCTAAAAAACATTAGTTCCTAGAGCATCCGGGGACACTTGTTTACTTGTGAGTCTTAGGGGACTCATCTTCCCACTAGAGGAAGGGAAGGGATATTTTCATTAGAACAAAATCATTACACAGAAGAACTCTACTCTCAAAATATATTACTTCCAATCCTGTTGCATCAGGATTAGGATTTCAACCTAGAAATGAGGAGTTGCGCATGCTTTTGCTCTGTAGCATAGTGGCTGACTATACTGAGAATGTCAGCAAACACTGGGCATGTGCTAGGCAAAGTTAGACATCTACTGTGTTACCTACCTCTTCCTCCTGTGTAGGCCTTGCTCTTTCTCAGGCCTTCCCTCATTCCTCCTGACAGGTAATCCCATTTCTTTCATTTCCTCTGACAGGTTTTTTTTTCTCTCCACAGCATTTATATCTACTCCTTGTCCTGACAGGCATCATTTCCTCAGCCTCTACATGTTATTCAGGTTTTATCTTAGATAACCCTTCCTCCAGGAAGACTTCTCTGGCCTTCCAAATCTGGCCTAGGCAACCCCACAGTTCCCAGTGCATCTTCTTAGGTAATAGATCACGTGTACTGTCACTCCGTGTCCTGCCTCAATGCTAAGTTCTATTTGCATTACAGCCTTTAGTATCTACCAAGATTTGTCATGTGATAAATGTAAACATTACAAATGGAAGTGGTGTAGTGGCACATGTCTATAATCCCAGCACTTGGAATTATCAGTTTGAAGGCTTCAGAGGGAAGCTCTGGTCAAATAAGAATAAAAAAGACCCCTATATCTGAAAATATAAGGTCAGATCAACAGTTTAGTGTAGAGCTGTATTTAAGCTTTCCTAATTGCACTAATCACCTCCACCTTAAAAATGACATTTGTCTTTTATGGGTGGACATGGGTATAACATATACACATTAAAGAACAACTTGCAGGAATTAGTTCTCTCCTTCCAACAGGTAGGTCCTGATGATCAAACTCAGGTTGTCAGGGTTGGTAACACATGCATTTATCTACTGAGCCATCTCATGCGCCCTTTCCCCTCTTTCATACAGTATCTATTGACTGTCAATGTGTACATTTAAAGAAATATTGAGATAAAAATAAACATGGATTCTGAATTATAAATAAGGATTATTAATATTATTCTGACCCTCAAAGCCTTAGGTGTTCCTGGATAGGAAGGAGCCCCTGGTGGAGCCTTGTTGAGACTGTCATCAAATCCTCATCTTTAATCTTCACTTGCAATTCCAGTTTCATTGCAAGGACTCTGCAAAACCAGTAGAAACATGGATGATCTATGCCCTTTGGTCACCTCACCCATGCCACAACATAAAATCCTTACCTTTACTGCAGCATGCTTAGTTGAATAACATAGAAATACAGCATTTAAAAGAAATCATTGTGTCAGGTGTGGTGGTGCATACCCTTAATCCCAGCACACAGGAGCAAGGCGGGTGGATCTCTAAGTTCCAGGCCAGCCAGGGATACATAGTGAGAACCTGCCTCAAAAGAAAAAGTATTGGCCATTTATGACATACAAATAGATCATTAATATAAAGTTAGGTTGAGTTTTAATCATACAAGACAGTGGATTTTTACAACCCACTGGGGATAGGGGAGAGAAGATCTCATGAAGCAACATGTCAGGACTTTCTTTTTTTTCCTTTCTTTCTTCAGTAAAGGTGAAAAAATATTCCACACTGTGGAGCCTGGTATGTCTTAGAACATATGTCAACTTCTTTATGACCTTGATATTGTTAAAATTTCAGTAATTGTCCAGCTTTTCATGTGCAGAAATCTCAAGTTATCCAAATAAAAGCTAACATTAAAAATATGAATAGCAATTTTAGTTATGAATTTTAAAATCATTAAACTTCAAGGTATTACATTGAATCACAAATTTCTATTTATATGGGTCAAAAGGATCAACTATCAGCAAGTTCACATTACTCTGGTAATTAAGGAAGACACTGTATACCACTTGCTGCTTTGGCATATTGAGTTTCTAGACTGTCAGCATTTCCTCATTTCAGGTAATGTGAACAAATTCCAAGTCACTCTGGGAACAGCTAGATTTTATGGTGTGATAGCAAATGGTTTAGCAAATAAAAGTAACTGAATACAGGTACCTGGATATTTCTACCTCAATAAGTTTAGAAGTGCCTATGAAATACATTTTGTTTTGTATTGACTGTCAGGATTTTTTTTTTATTAGATATTTTCTTTATTTACATTTCAAATGTTTCAAACATTTCAAACCCTTTCCTGGTTTCCTCTCTGAAAACCTTCTCTCCTATCCCCTTCCCCCGCCCCCTGCTAACTCCCCCTTCCTGGCCCTGGTATTCCCGTATATTGGGGCATAGCCTTCATAGGGACTGTCAGGATTTTTTGTTCAGTCCCTGAAATGTGGATCTCCAAACGCTTCCTTCTTCAGGTTCTAAGAAACAGATAGGGCTCATCTCTCCTCCTGTCTCCACAGCTTCATGAGCTACAACTCTGTAACTTCTCATTTTTGCTTTTTGTCAGAGCTCATATGAAAAGATTTTTATGTCAAAAGTGAGAAACAAGAACATTCGGGTGGTTTATTACAGGAAGAGTTTTTACAGGGCTTTGCTTTCAGTGAGCTGCACATTGATGGCAGTGATAGGCTGGTGACGTCACTGTGATGTCAGTGCTCCTACTTATCTTACATATGCTTGCTAGTTTGGAACACTTTATTTTGGACTGTGGTACGGCCAATAAGACCACTCTATATGCAAAAGCCCAACATGGCTGTAACTGGAGATGAAACTGGTAAGAACTTAAAGGGGGATTTACATTAATTTTGTTTTGTTTTAATATAGGATTTAGAAATTTTTAGGAACTTTTGAGTGTTTTAGAAAGTGTGATTTTTTTTTTTTGTAGTTGCTTATGCATAAGAAGTTTCTTTTCATGCTTTTGTTAGAATTAGAGTGCGATTGCTTGTTTATAGTGCTATTGTATCTTTGCTCCCGGGCTTTAATGCTCTGTTGACTAAGGCAGTGATCTGCCCGCTCGCCCTGCTTTTCTCTTCCCCTTTCTCCACTCGTATCTTATCCTGGTCGTTCTGCCTCACGAAACTAGGCTAATAATTTATCTGCAACCTGTTGGAAATTCAGCCTAGCTACCAGTTAAAATATTTGATGTCCATGTTGTAAACACTTGAGCTACGAGGTGCACGGGATAGGGGAAACAGTGTGCTAAGAATGGATGTTTTTCAGCCTGCTAGTTCTTTCCTCCTGCCTTTAAAAAATGGTCTGCTCTTCAGCTAATTGAGTTCAAAGGGCTGACGTCATTACATTTCCTGGAATCGTGTTTCAGCGGGGAAGTGGAAAAGTTAAACTCCAAGCACATTGACGTCAGCTCCGAGTCATGTTGTGATTTAGTCAGTTCCTTTCTGCTTTGTCAAGCTTGGCGGACAGATTGCAAGTTTGTTAACTAGTTCACCACCGCTTTTGGCTGCGGGGACGTCTTTAGATCGAATAACAAGTCTGACTTTAGCATTTCTCTTGTGGTAAGTATCTGCTTGAAGATAGGCACGTATTAGGGCACCTGTAATGCTTGCATTACCTTCGGAGAGGCTCTCCCAGCACCTGCCTAGTGACAAGTGGGCTATATTTAGGCCGAGGTTTTGGTGCTTGCTAGATTCATAGACAGAGTGCCCTCTAGTGCCTTGTAAGGGACGTGTTTGTCTTTCATTGTTTCCTCAGCCTTTTCTACTTAAGCTTTGTAATAAGTTCATTAGGTTTTGCTTTTCTTAGTTATAGATAAGTGATTTTGAAATACTGAGTTACCAGTGACCTTTGTGTAGTTTGCGACATTGTTTATTCAGTTGGATTTATTTGTAACCCAGTTTTGAATTTGCAGTTGAATTGAGAATAAAGAGGATTACAAGGCTTCCCCACAATTTAGCTCACATTGCATTGTTTCTGAGATGTTCCTTAAGAAGCTGTTGTTTTGTCAGATGGTGCTTTTTGTGAAGTCTGTAGATTGCAGCAGCTATGGAGCAACTGAGGAGCCCCAAACCAGACACTGTTGTAGTGTGATCCTGAAATCAATGACTTTTTTTTTTTTGGTGCATGCATTTACTTTAGAAAAAATATTGGTCTGTTTCTTTTAAGCAAACTTTAAATTTCTATTCACCATTTGACTGTCAGAGCAGGAAAGAAAATAGTAATACAATAAAATAGAATAATTAAAGTATCAAGTATGTTTAAAGGTGAATAATTAAGGTATTCATTTATATTAGAATTTTAGCCATTGCTTGTGAATTATATATTCATATACTTATGTTGATAGAATGAATATGTCATCTTTGAAGCACTTTCTTCTTATAGTTTGTTTACCACCACTAGGCTACAGTTTCAAATTTAAAATTTTCAAAAACACTAAAACTTATAAATGTTGAACAATATCCAACATTTCCCATAAGACCCAACTGTAGTTTGGAAATAACTATTTTTCTGAATCTGTCACTTTTCTCAGTGACATTTGAAAAGATGTTATATTGAAAACAATAAATGAAATTTATATCCTTTTTATTAATGTGCAAAACTGCACCCGATTGAAGAACATTTTTTGGGACTGTGGCAGAAATGCTCTTAGCAGTCTTTGGATTCTTGGCTCTGGGATAGTATGGGTTGTCAAGCTGAGGAAATTGGCTTATATCAAGGACTTAGAAACCTTTGATCACCACCAGCATTTTATATCATGACATAGTGATATGTGTGTGTCACTTTGAATTTATATAAAACAAGTTTCACACAAAACTAACACAAAACACAATTATTTTCTAATTTTCTTTTTTGCTTTAAATGTTATCTTGACCCATGAAATTGATTTTATGACCCATGATCTGTAATGTATGCCTGAGATCCACACTCAAATCAGGCTTCTTATGTTGATGACTGCCCTAGAAAAGATCTTTATGGCATCTCTAATAGGATCATGGAATCAAATAAAAGAATGATATTGTTAATTCTGCTTGGTGTAATGTAAATTTGTATTGTCTTTTTTTTGGTCTTATTTATAATTGATTATGTTTGGAACTGAGTTTACTGTTTTAAGACCTGGATTGTAATAGCTTGTATTCAAGAGGCATTTCAGAATTGTTAAAACATACTTTTCAACTATTCAGATTTGGGAAATAGTATCTTAGTATTTGATGTAGGAGAACAGGGATACATACCACTTTTGTGATTTCTCTTAGGAAAATTTAACGTTAAGGGATGGTTTTGATTAGGGTTTGACTTTTTAAGTCGACATTAAAGCAAATTATACTTGTATTGGAAGTAGATAGAAGAATAACCTGCTGTGAGTTTAGTAAGGCCTCAAAGCTCATAGGACAGCTATCATGCTGTCTCTACTTGGTGAATATATTTAATGCAGTGTTTGTTATATTTTGCTTTTTCTTATCTTATTTTTCTATCTGAACATATTGCCTGTCAACACTTTGCATTTATGTAAATATATATATAATATATTATAAGTAAGCATAAATACAAGTTAATACAAGTTAATGAAAGAGCTAGCAAAGTACTCAGATTGTAAAGGAGACATGGAAGGAAGGAAATAGAGGTTGAAGCCCTGGAGGCCCACCTAGAGGAAGCCATATGAAACACTGGAAAAGGAGAGGTACTTTATATTCATGCTCACTGTTCACATAGGACACACACTACTCCACAGGTAGTAGTATGACTGAATGCAGATCAGAGTAGGCAGGGACTCTTTCAAGTTACAAAGCTAGCCAGAAGTAAAGCAGCTAGGTTGTCAGAAGCCTCTAATTCTGCTCATACTGCTCTCATGACACTGATAAGTCAATGCTAATGTAGCATAGATCATAATAGCATGCAAGACGTAGCTTTTACAATGTATAAAGTGAAGCTAACATCACTTTTAAGTAATCAAAATGGAGTTTTTTCCTAGACTACTATTCTGATAAAGCAATAGAGCATTTGTCTTTCTGTAGAACCTTAAATTTTCAGTATTCATGACTTCCTGTATTTTTCATAAATTTCCTAACTTTTAAGACTTTCATTGAAAAAAACAACTTAGTCCCTTTATGTGTATCTTGGGTTGAATATGTTAATTATTTCATATTGTATATCAATGCATCAAATATCATTTGTACACCTTGATTATACACATATATAATTTTAATTTGTTAACTATACCTCAATAAATAAATAAAAACTGAAAGTATTTAAAATTTATTTATTATTAGTTTGTATGTGTGCAGGTGTGTGTGTGTGTGTGTGTGTGTGTGTGCGCGCGAGCGCACTTGCAGCTGATGCCATGGCATGCATGTGGATGACAGAGGACAGATTTGAGGAGTTGCTTCTCTTCCCTCATGGGTTCCAAAGGATCAAACTCAGGTTGTCAGGTATGCATGACAATTACTTTTATACCTTGTTCTCTGGTCTTAAACAGAAATCATTTAATGTCTTAATTCTATATAAGACTTTAAACACAGTTGAAAATTCTCACTGCTTGTTAGTCACCTTTATATGATTTTGTTGACATGGAGAAGAAGGAGCAATGGGAAGGGAAACTGTGACAGAATGGAACATGAGGCACAGAGAGGCCTGAAGTGGGAGCTACAAGCATTGGTGTGCTGTTTGAGATAGAAAATTAGGGAAGGGATAAGGAAGATGCCAGTGGGTTTTGGAGCTTTGGGAAAGTAACTCTCCTCAGTTACAAGGATGATGGCTGAGCTACCCCTACTGTTTACTGTTTTGCCTTGTTTTTAGATATTTTCTTCATTTACATTTCAGATGCTATCCCGAAAGTCCCCTATACCCTCCCCCCCACCCTGCTCCCCTACTTACCCACTCCCGCTTCTTGGCCCTGGCATTCCCCTGTACTGGGGCATATAAAGTTTGCTAGACCAAGGGGCCTCTCTACCCAATGATGGCCGACTAGGCCATCTTCTGCTACATATGCAGCTAGAGACACGAGCTCTGTGAGTACTGGTTAGATCATATTGTTGTTCTACCTATAGGGTTTCAGACCCCTTCAGCTCCTTGGGTACTTTCTCTAGCTCCTCCATTGGGAGCCCTGTGTTTCAGCCAATAACTGACTGTGAACATCCACTTCTGTATTTGCCAGGCACTGGCATAGCCTTACTCGAGACAGCTATATCAGGGTCCTTTAATGTTCTTAATATCAGTGAAATGGCACAAAGGTGGGAACTTATGTAGGTATGGTGGCTTATGTCTATGGTCCCAGTACTCTGGAAGCTGAAGTAGAAAGATTATGAGTTCAAGGTCCTGTCCCAAAACAACAAACCAACAAAGCCCCTGGTATTCAGTCAGTAGGCACCCCGATAAATAAATAATTAAATAAAATAACAATCTTCTCGAGGTATTGACAAATAGTTTTTTTTTTTTTTGAAAGCTATCAAAATAAGCACTTGAGGTATTTGTTAGTTATTTCTTTGTTTCTGTATCTGACTTCTTTTTCCTAAGGACTAGGAGTTATACACTATGATTTATCAAACTTGTTAGAAGGGGAAATTTCAATGGGAAAAATTATTGGTGGTATTATAAACCTTGTAGCTACATATAGTATAAGCATAATTTGGAACACTGTATTTCAGACACTAAGGGAGGGGATTAGAAGGGAACTAATGTGTTAAATGTCTTCTGTGTGCCAGGCACTATGCTAGACACTTTGACATGTATTACAGGGTTTCTTGTGAGTATGAAATGAGATGATGTATCCCCATTTTACAGATGAGGAGACTGACCTTGCCCCAAGTCACATGGCTGGTAAGTGGCAGAGCTGGACTAGTACCCAGACCCCAAACCCAATGCCTTTTCTGCTGTACCGTGTTAGAGCTTGAAAAAAGAGAGGTATGAAATTCATGATCAGAATTGACAGCTCCAGGAATTGTTTTTCATGACAGGAGTTAGATAGTTAGAAACACACTATTAGAATCCCTGACTCTAAGCTGCCATGTTAGATGTATCTAAAGTGTATTAAGGAAGAACAATGTCTCTTGTCAAGAAATGCTGGATTGAATGAACATGTGGCATCTCATGGGACTTTATATACCTTTGTGTTAAAGACAGTTACAATAACGTGTCTACAGAAGAGTGCTTATTAAACACTCAGATGGCAGCATGCCTGTGCAATACCCTGGGGAGTTTAAAATTGACTTTGTAGAGGGTACATTAGTCCATTAAGCACCCTTCATACAAAGTCCTGTGCTCAATTCCAGAGCATAAAGTGAAACAATACTTTTCTTGACTTGTCTGAACATTCTTGCCTACCTGAGAATAAACTTGGAGTAAACTATAGCAGTACAAAGACATTTTCTTATTATTTACTGTCAGTCATTATTTTTAAGCTCCTATACATGATTTATGGATTCCCAAAAGATAAATATGAAAATTCTAAAGTCAGGTATGGTGGCACCTTTTTGTAACTTCCAGCCTTTAGAAGACTGCGGCAAGAAAATTGAAAGCTTAATGCCAATCTGAGTTACATGGCAAGATCTTATCTAAAAAAACCTTACAAAATAATTTTGATACCTTTAGTACTTAGATGGGCTAGTAATTGGGCTTAATAAATAGTACAGGAATAAAGGAATGTAGGGTGGTTCTTGGAAATTACCACCGAATTTGCAATGTTAGAGACTGATGCCAACATAAACATGTTCTCATAACTTGTTTAAAAGAAATCTGATATTTAGATTCCCTCAAACATTTTCCCCATCATTTTAATATACTTTACGAAGATTATATTTGCATGTAACTACACTAATTCCTACTTGCTTGAAGTAGTGAGTTGGCATTCTGGACTTGCGTTATAACAAATAGAATGAATATACATCTGAGGTACAATGAAGCTGCACTTCTCAGATATATCAGAGCTAATATATCCAATATATCATCCCCTTCAGATGCAAAGTGGCTAAGCTTTAAACCTCTTTGACAGATTTAAAGAATGCCCTGTTTGCATTGCCCTTGTCCCTCATGTTGCCAAGCCTGGTTTTCCAAGGGCTTCTGTAGCTTCTGCAGACAGACAAAAGGTCTTTTGTTGTTGCTTTGCTTTGCTCTGTTTTTAATATGCTGTTTCTGGTATGCATTTTATCTGTGGTGTGTCTCTTTTCCTCTTCCCTTAAAAAGATGAAAAGAATGCCCTTAAACCAGCTTTCAAACATTCTGTTCTCACTTATATTATAGAAAATAGTGGCTGGGCGTGGTAGCGCACGCCTTTAATCCCAGCACTTGGGAGGCAGAGGCAGGCAGATTTCTGAGTTTGAGGCCAGCCTGGTCTACAAAATGAGTTCCAGGTCAGCCAGGGCTATACAGAGAAACCCTGTCTCGAAAAACAAAAAAACAAAAACAAAAACAAAAACAAAGGAAGGGAGAGAGAGAAGGAGAGAGAGGGAGAGAGAGAGGGAGAGAGAGAGAGAAAGAAAAAAGAAAGAAAGAAAGAAAGAAAGAAAGAAAGAAAGAAAGAAAGAAAGAAAGAAAGAAAGAAAGAAAGAAAAGAAAGAAAATAGTGAATGTGTACAACAGGGGAGAGAACTGTGAAACCATAACCATTGCTTCCTCCCTTTCCTGCCTGCCTCTCCCTCTTAGAAAAGCACTTTCTATATTTAGGACATGGCAGCAACAGAAGAACCCCTCACACGCTGCACATTTTTAATATTGTTTTTACACATGTTTGTGAGCAGTTTCAAAGAAGGGTTGGAAGCAGGTGTGAATTCAGGTTGCCAGCAAGATTTGAGGGCAGGGGTGTGCAAACTTGGTCACTGGCTATTGTGTGGACTTCTGGACAGCCTCCAGCTGGGACATTGTTTCAGCATTTGTTAACTTACAGCCTTCTCTGGATGTGGGTAAAGAAAGGTGGGAGGACCTTAGGCCAGGTTCCCACTGTTCTCTCTTATTGCACGATGTTAGTTTTTATATGTCATTTTCTCCTTAAATATTTACAATTGCACTTCTAATGAGATGTCCTTGTGTATAGTGTTTGCAAGTGTCATGAAAATAGAGGACTTTACTCAAGATGCTGATTTAAGAACTTTATTGCTTTTTCTTCCTGTTCTTTCTGTTACCGTTAATGAATATACAGCCAATTAGATTCCTTCCCTTGCCTTAGCCTTTTTCTTTTTTTCTTCTTATTTTGGTATTGGGAGGCTTTCTATATCTGTTTTAGGTGCAGGCAAATGGAAGTCCAAGCTGAAGCTTCCAGAGGATGGCTATGCCTAGAGTATTCGTGTTGCCTTTACTGACTTGCTAGAGCCAGTTGTTAAGTTTCAGAACTTTTGTGAGATGGTTGTGGAACTAGCTGTTATTATCAATTATCAGTGTATGTATATGTTCACATACTTAAATAGATTTCATTGAAAGCAGCAATAGTCCTCAAATACTTATAATTTCGAATAATCTTCAGGTCATTTCCTTTTGTGAGCACATCTCTTCTCAGCTTGACACTGAGTCAGGTCATATTGATGTATTTGAACTTGGTGGAATTTGCTACAGTGGAAGTGTTGTCACTGGGGAAGGCATCAGAGTGCAGAGCAGGGATCCTCACTCTTGTCTCCAAAGAACAGCTCCTTATAATTACTAGCACACTGCTGATACAGGCTAAATGAACTGTAGTCAAAAACCCTATTGCTAAAAGAGGTCTAAAATCAGCTAAAACATTTTCTAAAATGTCGGGAACAGGCTAGAGTATTTGTAGCTTTGTTCTAATTTGTCAAATAAAATTCTTCATGTTTAAGATCCTTATACTACTAGGAACAATAATTTTTACCTCTACTAAACAATCTTTACTGACATGTACAAGGTATACTATTTCTAGGTTAATTTTACATAAAACATTAGTGAGTGGATTGGTGATATAAGCTTGTAATACCTTATTCCATTGCAGCTGCCACAGGTGACATGCCAACTTACCAGATCCGAGCTCCTACTACTGCTTTGCCACAAGGTGTGGTGATGGCTGCCTCACCAGGAAGCCTGCACAGTCCCCAGCAACTAGCAGAAGAAGCAACTCGCAAGCGGGAGCTGAGGCTGATGAAAAACAGGTAAAGTACTGGGTAATCTAGAGCCACTGTAGGAAACATTTGCTACTGCGGAGTTCTTAATGTACATTTGCAAAACTGTTTCTCAGATTAAGTGTTCTGTGGCTTCGTGTGTGTGCTTATGCTCTGCCCATGATGATAGTTTGTCTTCTGGTGAGTTCCTGGTCATTGATGCTTATGAAGATAAGCAGTAGATATGTT
Organism: Mus musculus; assembly: GCF_000001635.26. Taxonomy (NCBI): domain Eukaryota; kingdom Metazoa; phylum Chordata; class Mammalia; order Rodentia; family Muridae; genus Mus; species Mus musculus. The sequence goes on along the minus strand of NC_000084.6, from coordinate 3,273,223 downwards.
TCTTCATGTTGTGAGGAATATCAAAAGATATGTAATCTTTAAAAACAGTATTACTATAATATATATGTATATATGTTAAAAATAGTTCACTAATGAAGAATTTTTTAAAAGATTTATTTATTTTATGTATATGAGTATACCATTGCTCTCTTCAGACACACCAGAAGAGTGCATCAGATCCCATTACAGATAGTTGTGAGCCACCATGTGGTTGCCGGGAATTGGCTCAGGACCTCTGGAAGAGCAGTCGGTGATCTTAACTGCTAAGCCATCTCTCTAGCCCTATTATATTTTTTATGATAAATTTGTTTTATATATTTTTGTGAAATAGTATCCTGGTAAGTACATTTTACCCCTTAAATTGGTATTATAGATAAAACCTGGGACCTAGGGCATGCTAGGCAAACATTGAGATACATTTCTGTCCCCAATTTTTTAGCTTCTTTATTAGCAAAATAAATTTAAGTATTAAAGCATTGTTTTATATTTTATCATTCTAGCTACTTTGTATTGTTTTTACACCAGCACAATAAAGTACACGTTCTTTTGACATTCTAGTCATGTATAAATAAAAAAATAATGGAACCTCCTCATGCCCCTGCCCTCTAGCTAATGGCTAATGCTGTAGTGGGAGCGCTTGCAGTCCTCTCTCATCTCCCACTTGTGTTCTGAGTCTGTCTCTTGAGCACCTCCATTTCTCTCCCTGCTTAGGTACCAGCCTGCCATGTTAAAAACACACTTAAGTAATAACAGTTTATTTACTCGAATTGCATATTAATTCTTTAGTTATTATGGAGAATGGTACAACTCAGTTTGATTTTCAAGATGAACAGAGTTGCCTTAACTGTTTCCCAGTATATTTTGTCACCTATTCTTTAGTGTTAGATTATATCCTAATTGCAAGAAAATAAAGCACATTAGGTGGGGTCAGCTGCTTTGCTGGTCTGTAGAACAGAAGTAGACTGGTCTTTGACAGTCTTAATAGATGTTTCCAACCTAGTTAATCTACAGATTGTGGTAGTGGAATCCCTGAAACTCAGTACTGAGATGATCACTGCCCTTAGGTCTTGTCTTCACTGCATTTGTGTTTCTTTAAATGACAGTTTGGGAGCTAAGAGAGATAACTCAGCAGTTAAGAGCATCTAGTGTTCCTCAGAGAACCTTAGTTCTGTTCCCAGCAACTATATCTGGTGACTCACAGTACCTTGTAACTCCAAGCTCCCTTTTCTAGCATTCAAAGGGACCTATACAGGCATGTGCTTGCGCGCGCGCGCGCGCGCGCGCGCACACACACACACACACACACACACACACACACACACACACACACAGATAAAAATAAGGATTGGAGAGATGGCTTCACACACACACACACACACACACACACAGAGAGAGAGAGAGAGAGAGAGAGAGAGAGAGAGAGAGAGAAATAAGGATTGGAGAGATGGCTTAGCAGTTAAGAGCACTTACTGTTCTTGCAGAAGACCTGGGTTTGATTCCCAACTCTCACATGGTGGTTCATAACTTCCTGCAACTCCATTTCTCAGGTGATTGGTACCCTGTTCTTGCCTCCATAGGCACCAGGCATGCACATGTTGCACATACATAAATTCTTGCAAAACACCTATACACATAAAAATAAGACTGAGTGTGGTGATATACACCTTTTATTTCAGCACTTTGGAGGAAGAGGCAGGTGGATATAATGAGTTTGAGGCCAGCCTGGTCTACATAATACAGTTCTAGGCTACCCAGGGTGACAAAAACAAACAAACAACTATAACAAAAACTTTTATAAGAAACAAAAATAAATCTTTTTAAAAAAAGATTCAATTTCATATACCGTGTAACTCCTTAAGTTGGCTACATTTGCCAAATTTATTGCTTGCCTAGATCAGTAGATGGTGAATACACATACTTTAGAAGTAGGATGATAAAGATAGAAACATTTATCAGTGTTCTGTCCCAGGTAATATTTTTTTATCAGCAGTGTTGTTGCTTTAAAGATCCAGAAGGAATGGCTGGAGAGGTGGCTTAGAGGTAAAGAGCACTTGCTGCTCTTCAGAAAGAACCAAGTTTGGTTTCCAGCATATAGGTCAGATTGGGACACACCTATATTTAAATTATGTAATTAATAATTACTGGCATATATGGGAAATCTTTCTGGCAGGTACAGAGGTATGTACAGCCGGAACAAAGGTCTCTGGTGTCTCCAGGGACCGGGCTTCTTGCTGCCGCATCTTCAGCATGCACATTTTTGTCATCAGGACCACAGGATGTCTGCTGTTGATGATGACAGGAAGAGGGGAGGAGGGCTGTGGTCAAAGAGTGCAGATAACTCAGTCTGTTTCTCCAGAAGACGTTCCTGTCTGCTTTTACCTACATTCCATTGGCTAGAAATAGGGCCCCACTATAAGGGACTCTGAGGAGAATTATTTAGCCTGCTAGTGTCAGACTAGAGATAGCTAGAGAAAAGCAGCAGCATATGGCTCTTGGGTGACTCAGCATTAGCTTAACAAATTTCAAGCACTTGTTCCTCCAGTTTCCTTAAGTCTTACCCAATTCTGTGAGTACAGAGTAATTCAAGCCTCACTCTGGAAATGAGGACCTGGAGTTGGAATGGTTAAGTGGCAAGTTGGCCAAGATCTTAGAGCCAGGGGACCAGAAGTAGGCTATGCTGCCTAGCAGTTCTTTCTTTCAGAGCCTTCCTCTGTCCTTATAGCAAGGTCACCTCAAAGGATCTTGATGTAAAGTCTGGACTTCATGGAGAAGATGCAGGCTTTACAGTTAGCAAGAGCAAGATCAGGTATCAGGTGACATTGATAACAGATAATTATATCCCTATCACACTCGTCAGCAGTAGCTTGGATTCCTTGTAGCCTGGTCATCATTTCCTGTTTAGCTTGACATTGGCTTTGAGATGGTGTGGCCCAGGCTGGCCTCAGACATGTGCTTCTCTTGCCTGCCTTCACCTTCTGAGTGTTGCTGGTACAGGTGTGTAGCACACCTGGCTCTTCACCCTTTTCCTGCAGTTGCCATATGATTTCCTTTCCATGCTGAGGATGTATTTGGTCAAACACAAGCCTGCAAACTGAGCTACCTATTAATAGAAGAAACAGGTGTTCTCCACAGCTGAGAATACTTAGGAATACTTGTGTGATCACTAAAGCTTTGTGCTTGGGACATTTTGACTCCAGTCACATCTCACACACAGTGTCTGATAGAGAGTTTGGATATTCACAGTAAGTAAGAGGTTAAAAGCTGACCACCTCACAACACTGTATTTAAATTTTCATTTAAAATTTGTATGGGAAGACTGTCTTCCTTTTATATTTAGAGTTTAACATATTTAATGATGAAAACATAGGTACTTATAAATACATTTAAATTCCCTGACTGGCAGCTATGCGGGGAGTATGCTGACACGCCCCACTGTGCACCATTTGGATTACTGTAACCCCTGCTTTACCAAGCTCCATTTACTTTGACATGTTTTAGTTTTTTTTCACTGCTCAGTTGTGCAGCCCTTGGTGGGTTCACAGGGTGAGTATAGCACTCTTGGCTAGGAACTAGGGCTTGTTCTTTTTCCTGCAGCCCATCAAGATTTCAACATTCATTTTCTGCTGTCTTGCTTTGCATGGGAAAGAGACATCCATTCCATGAGAGCCAATTCTTCTGAATTGTGAAAATATAGCAGTTGGCCATGTCTGTTGTATGTGTCACAGATGGGGGATGGCATTGCTAGCTGACATTGCAGTGACTGGTATCTACCTTTGTGAATTCAGTTGAGTGACAGTGACTGGCAATTTCTGAGAACTAAGTATTCCCAAATAAAGCTTTATCATAAAGCCTCTCCTTAGAGCAGTTAAGTGAAGTAGCCTCTATCCTGTCCCACTTTTAAAAACAGGAGAAAGAACATGGGGACAGTGTTAGTTATTGTTTACTGGAATCACACATAAAAGTGACTAACTTATCTTTGTTAGTTTCAGTTATTTGGGTGCTTGTTGGTCTGTCTTTTCACTTTGGTTGCGTAATGTGATGTGAAATGTGTTCAGTTAGCTAGTAACTGCCATTATATTTGTCTGTCTGTTTATTTATGATAGGCTCCCAAATACCTCTGACTAGCCTTGTGCTTGTAAAGTAACTGAGGCTGGCCTGGACCATTTTTTTAAATGTGTATATGTATTTGGCCTGAGTATATATCTGTGTAACACATGTATGCCTAGTGGCCACCCTGGAACTGGAGTTATAGACAGTCGTGAGCCAGCATGTGGGTGCTTGGGATTGAATCTTCCAGGTCCTCTGGGAAAGCACCCAGTGTTTGTAATCACTGATCTCTCCAGCTCTTGGTTTTGTATTTGTGGTTCTGCTGTCTCTACCTCCCAAGTGCTAGGTCTACAGACATGTACCACCATGCCAGCTTCCTTTTCTGTATTTGTAATTGTGGTATTCTAACACTTGTCAGCTTAAATTGTCTGCGTTGTTAAGTTTTGTGTCATGTTATGCCATTCTTTAATTTTTACAAGCAGTGCCCATTTTCCCTTAGTGCATAAACATCCATGTGTTTTATTTATTGTTATAATTTATCTATATTGTGTTTTCTATTCAGGTTGTTTTTGAAAACCGTGACTTAGAGATTTAGTCTCAAAGTATACAACTTTTCGATATTGGCATTTGAGACTTCATAGGATTTTTAAACTCATTTACATCAAGTGACATTTTCTCGTTGTGATGAGCATGTATGTTTTTTGACAACCAAAAATTAACTGAGAGGGCTGAAAGGATCTGTGAATGTCTTAGTAGGGATTCTGCTGGGAGTGTTGTCCTTTCATTGTTGTTTATTGTACACAGAGGGTCTTTCTTGCCGTGGCATGGGTGGCCCAAGAGAACACTGTTTGGGAAAAGCTACCAGTGCTCCTCATTTGGTCTGTTGTTCTCTACAAAGCATCTGCTTTGCTCTCTTTGTTGTGTAGCTTTGTTTCCTCAGGTTGGTTGGCTGTTGACTGGGTAGAAGGGGGGGCAGATGTTCACGGAGCCATTCTGGATTGTGCTGGGAGGTTGTTCCTGTTGTCATTTGCCTTGTGTTGGTTCCAGGGAAGCTGCCCGGGAGTGTCGCAGGAAGAAGAAAGAATATGTCAAATGTCTTGAAAATCGTGTGGCTGTGCTTGAAAATCAAAACAAGACCCTCATTGAGGAACTCAAGGCCCTCAAAGACCTTTATTGCCATAAAGCAGAGTAACTGTGTTTGATTTGGACCTTGTTGACTGTGAACTCTAATCGGGGCAGGCGATGCAGCATCCTCATAATGGCCATGTGGACTTGTAGATGGGTCTCTTAACCCTTGCTTAAGAATACAGTCTGCTGTAGAGTGTGAATTGGGAATACTGTTCCATGGGTTGGAATGCAGCTCCCCTCACATTACCAAGCTTGCTCTATTGCCAATAGCATGCAACATATGTTTTGTTTGCCCTTCTGCTTCTACTTTTTTCAGGGAAGCTGCTAAAGAATGTCGACGTCGAAAGAAAGAGTATGTGAAGTGTCTTGAGAGTCGAGTCGCAGTGCTGGAAGTTCAGAACAAGAAGCTTATAGAGGAGCTTGAAACTTTGAAAGACATTTGCTCTCCCAAAACAGATTAGTAGAAATATTTAACTATGAACTGATTACAGCATGTACAGTTGCTTTTGAATGCAATACAATATATAGCCGGCAAGAATTATGGCTTTTTCCTTTGTATCATTCATCTAACTTTCTAAAACTAACATTCCTAAGATGCTTTGTTGTATTTAATTTGCTCTTACCTCTAAGGTCAATTTTTTAGAAGAGACAAACTGTAAAAAATGTATGTAACAAATTCTTAAAATGAAGTATTTGTAAGACTTGTTCCAGTGCAACATATTTACAGTTCCCAGTCTCTCTGTCATGAATAGTGTCCTATGCAATAAAAATTTTGCAGGTTTTAAGAATCATTTTAGGAAAGGGTGATCAAAGGCAGTGCATCTCTCCAGTAGTAAGATAAAATCAACCCATAGAGATACCTCAGGAAAGAATGAAAGGAAGTGTATCCTGATGACATGACTACGTGAGAATAGCCTACAAATGAATTTATGCATTTATAGATTTTTATAATCGTCACTTTGTAAAGAAAGTATTGTATTGCTGTCCTTGGGTGCCACAGTTGAAGACAGTTTTAAATAGAACCATGTTGGTTGCTCTTTGTACTATTTGGTATTTATTTAAGTATCTGAGCATTTACTACAGCTTCCTACTATGTATGTAGTATGTGAATTTCTACAAAAGTTTGTGCTGCTTTGCTGTTATTTAATGAAAGAGACAACATATTTTCATTATCTGGAATGAGTTCCACAAGTATGAATTTATTGCTACACTGGATCAGCAGCCTTGCAAATACTGGGCCATTTCATTAGAGGACAACTGCAGGGCTCTAGGAGCAGAGTTCAGTGTGGAGCACTTGCCTGGCATGCTACATGTTCAGTTGAAAGGGAAGACCTCAAGCTCTGCAAATGGAATGGGGTCCAGGGGAAGAGGTTAGAGGTTAGCCTTTGTGCTGTACTAGGCTTCTTGCTGATCGTCTGGAGAGTTTCTGCTGATGACCCTCCATTGTGAATTCTTGCAACCTCAGGAATGTTAACGTTTAAAAAACAACCCAAGATGTCATTTTTGATTTTACAACTTGGATCAATTTTGTTTTGCTCTTTGGAATATAGCTGTGTACATTTGTCACGTAGGTTTAGGCTGGCCTTAAACTCACAGTTCTCTTGCCTCAGCCTTCTGAGTGCTTGGATTACGGATGTGGGCCAGAATATCCAGTTTGATCAAGTATTCTTTTATAAAATATTACTTTCTTTTTAATTGCCTGTGTGTATGTCTATGTGTATGTGAATGTGGGTTCCCAAGAAGGCCAAAAGCTCCCCTGGAGCTAGAGTTATAGATAGTTGTGAGCCTTCCAACATGGGTGTTGGGAACTGAACTCAGATATTCTGCAAGAGCAGCACATGTTCTAAATGACGGAGCCATCTCTCCAGGTCCATGATAAAATATCCTTATGCCAGAACATTCAAATGAAATTCATTACAATTGTGATAGCTTTGTTACTAGTAGCGTCCATAGTTGTTTTTATAAGGAAAAGACTCAAGGTATAAGCTCGGATCCCTAACCCTGTGCTATGTCATCTTTCTCTCACCAGCAGGTACGGATTAGACAGTGGGCTATAGTCGCTGCATTGCCTATGGCTGATCTCTGATTTGTTAAGAACCTGCCCACCTTCCTTCACTGTCAACAGGGTTGATAGTGGATCTGGTAGTGGGTAGGAGGTGGTTTGGCACCCAGTTACCATTTCTTTATCTTTAACTTTTCCTTACCTATAACTTCTAAAATGTAGGTCCTGGTTTTGTTTCTGTTGCCACAATAAAATGCTCTTGACAGAAACAACTTAGGATAGAAAGAGCTTAGTTTAGTTCACAATTCCAGGTTGGATAATCCATCAAAGCATGGAAGTCAAGGCAACAGGAATTTGAAATAGCTGGTCACACACACACACACACACACACACACACACACACACACACACACACACAGAGAGAGAGAGAGACAGAGACAGAGACAGAGACAGAGACAGAGAGACAGAGAGACAGACAGAGGGACAGAGAGTCCGAGAGACAGGGAGAAAATGACTATGCATACCTGGTTACCAGCTCATTTTCTTACACAATCCAAGACTCAAACCCAGTGAATGGTGTGTATCTATTAACAGAATCAAGGTAACTTTCCACAGACATAAGCCCATAAGCCAACCACATCTGGACAATATTTCATTGTGACTCTCTCCACAGGTGAATCTAGACTGTGTCAAGTTGACAATTAAAACTCACCAGCAGGGCTGGTGAGATGGCTCAACGGGTAAAAGCACTGACTGCTCTTCTGAAGGTCATGAGGTCAAATCCCAGCAACCATATGGTGGCTCACAACCACCCGTAACAAGATCTGACGCCCTCTTCTGGTGTGTCTGAAGACAGCCACAGTGTATTTACATATAATAAATAAATAAATCTTAAAAAAAATCTATAAAACTCACCAGCATAGGAACTAGAGAGATGTCTCAGGAGTTAAAAGCACTTGATGCTCTTTCAGAGGACTTGTACTTGGTTTGCAGTGCCCACATGGTGCTCAAATCTGTTTATAACTTCAGCTCCATAGGGTCTGATGCAGTTTTCTGATCCCTGTGGACACTTGGCATGCACGTTGCACATACATTCATACACAAAAATAAATCTTTAAAACATCCTAACTAGCCAGGTGGTGGTGGCAAACACCTTTAATCCCAGCACTGGGGAGGCAGAGGCAGGCAGATTTCTGAGTTCGAGGCCAGCCTAGTCTACAAAGTGAGTTCCAGGACAGCCAGAGCTACACAGAGAAACCCTGTCTCGAAAAAAACAAACAAAAAAACCATCCTAACCATCATAGCAGAAATACCAATTTGAGTTTTATTTTAATTTTTTTTTCTGTGGTGTCTCAGCTCTGAATTTTTTTTATCTCCTTTCTGTGATTTCTTTTATACTCTGCTGAGGACACAATACAAAAAGAAATGGGGAAAGAAAGCCCAGGTTTCAGGTGAAGTACAGTGCATCCCTTGGCCAGAGCAGTTGTTTGCTCTTGGGTAATATAGCAAGACAAAGGAATTGGTAGACCAGATGTCAACCTGTGAGGTGTTTCAGGTTAGAGAAGCAGGTGGCATTAAAAGAGGAGACTTTATGGAGGAGTTTGATTTTGACCTGGGAATGCTGGGAGCACTTAAATAGTAAGTAGCTTAAATAGTAAGGAGACATTTTTTTATATCACACAAAAAGTCCACATACAGGAGATCCCACAAGTACCTTAATTCAGCTACTTAAACAGTGGAATTTTGGCTAGAGTCTTTCCTCACCTAGCCCATCCTCCTTTCCTAGTTCCTGATCCTAATGTTGATGGCACACTTCTAGGCAGCAAGGCTAGAACGGACAGGCACTCACAGCATCTTGTCTTGTCTTGTCTTGTCTTGTTTGTTTGTGAGACAGGATTGGGTCTGGAAAAGTAGTAAATAGGCAACTAGGAATGGCTTCTGTGGACTGATCAGTGCTTAAAAGCATTCATAAAATTAAGGACAGCTTGGGAGAGAGCTGGAATTTGGGCTAAACTCTCAGAGATACACAGGAACTCATTTTCCTTCTCATCTAATTTCTTCCATAAACCAAGCCTTTGCCACTCATTCAGAACCATCAGGTGTTGCCTGTTGTCTCCCAGAGAGCAGAGTGAGAAGTAACTTGGAAGATTTTCATGAACATTATATGTATATCCTGTACTTCAGTGTCATGTGGAATTGAGAGCTGTCACTGTATCTCCCCCACCCATCTTCACAGTTTTAGAATCTAGGTTATGGGCTGTACAAATGACTCATGCTGGATTATGAGATTACAGCATGATTGTGGACACTTTATGATGGTAAGTCCCATATAATGGGAGGACACAGAAAATACCTTTATGGACTCTTTGTTATGTCCAGCACACACTCTCTTCTATGTGTCTAAAAGGCTCTTAAAACCAACACATTTTTCCCTGCACATACCAAAACCAGATAATTTTGACATGTGAGGAAAGCACAAGCGCCACTGGTTGGCTCTCCACAACATATCCTGATTCCATTCTGCTTTATTGTAGCAGCTCCTTGTTTCTAGAAACTCAAATGAAATGTGCCTTAGTTGTTTTTTGAGATCACTCATGTCCTAGTTTTGTTTCTGTTGCTGTGGTAGAATATACTGACAGAGAGCAACTGCACGTTGAAAGGGCTCATTTTATCTCAAGTCCAGGTTGTACTCCATCAAAGTAGGAACACCAAGGCTGCAGAAGCTTGAAGCTGTCATGTCACATCTACAGTCAAAGTAGAGAGAAAGAGTTCCTGGCTACTACTGCAATCCCTCACTTCAGACTATCTTCCCAGGTGATTCTACATTGTATCAAATTGACAATTAAAAGGAATGTTCACAACTTGATCCTTTGTAAACTTGACATGCAAAAATATTACTTTAAAGTCACAGTCTTTTATCCGAAGTCTCCCACTTACCTCATGAAATATAGGCCAACTTGAAAACTCACCAAAATCTTAGAAAGTCCAAAATATCTTAACTGAGAACCTTTATAAAATGAAAAACAAGTCACACACTTTCCACGTGTTCACAACTTTATTCTAAGCAGGAAGAATACACCATAGAAAATGATTTGTCCTATCACAACACCTCCACAAATCAGCAGTCAGAACACCAGGTCTTACAGGTGCATCTCTAGCATGTGGAGCTCACAATGCAGTCTTCTGCATTGTTCTGAAGGGCGTTGGTGGCTCCATCCATCTAGCTTTTCCACTTATAGCACACACAACTTCTCTTGGAGGCTTAGGCCAGCTCCATATCTGTATTTATTCTTGGTGAACATCCCACAGACTTTAATATCCTCAGATCTCCATTGTAATTGAGGCTTCACTGGCACATCTTTGTGCCATGGCCTCCCAGGGCCTCTGCAGCAACTCTTGTCCCAGTGTGCCTGCTTTCTAGGATGCCCTTTCATCCTTTCACATCTTTCACACCGTCAAAACCAGAACAACATGGATGACATACACAGCATTACCAACTTCTGCTGCCACCTGGGATGTAGCTAAGCCCTCTTGGGTACTGACCTTAAGGAAAGCACACTATTGGTGCAGTGAACCAGATTTTGTATGGTGGTACAGATCTCTCTATCCATGATAGCTGCTTCTACAGCACTGGCCTGAATGCTCTCCCACCCAAATTCTCCTCTGCCAAGCAAGCTAGTCCATTACCTTCAAATTCAATGTAACTAGGTTTTCAGAACACAGACAATAAAGTCAGATTCTTGTATAAAATAACACAGGAATGGTCCCAAACCCAGTCCTGTTCCCCTCTGAAGCATGGCCAGGCCTCTTCTGTCTTTCAGTATCACTGTCTTCCAAGCTTACACAAGAATAGTCCATGTGTCTCTTCTTCCAGCACTATGGCTTTTCTAGTCCAACACACCAAATGGCTCCACCTTTCTCTGACAGTTTCCAAGCTTAAAGGTCTTATGGTCAGCTTTGTCATAGCAGCAAGCTTACTATCCTTTCTATTTGTTTCTGTCCCAGTTTCTTTTCTGTTGTTGTGATAAAGTAAACTAACTAAACATTGGAGGAGTTTGTTTTAGCTCACAATTCCAGGTTACAGTCCATCATAGCAGGGAAGTTGAGGTGGCTGGAACTTCAGATTGACACATCGCATTGGGTCAAGAGCAGAGAGAAATGATTGCATGCATGTCTGAGGCTCAGTTTTTCTATACTCTGCTACAGGGTCCAAACCAGGGATTATGCTGCCCATTTTCAGGCTAGATCTTCCTCTATCAGTTAAGGCAGTCCAGATAATCCCCCACAGACATGTTGACATGCAAGCTGGCCCTAAATAATCCCTCAGGGGTACTTTCGTCCCAGCTGCTTCTACATTGGTTAAATTGATAATTAAAACTAACAGTTCCAAAGGATACAGATGAGATTATAAATGGTGGTATGTGTATGTGTGTTATACAAGGGATATATTTTTGATAGTTTTTGAGAATTTCATACAATATATTTACACCCTTCCCTAATTCCCTCTCACATCCATTCCCCATTTTTCTACCAACCCAACTTTCTGTCCTTAAGAAAAAAAACCTGTCAAGTACAGTTTGTGTTAACTATATCCTTTTTTCTTTTTTAAATATTAAGTTGGGTGGTGGTCGTACACACTTTTAATCTTAGTACTTGAGAGGCAAAGGCAGGTGGTCTCATGAGTTCAAGGGCATCCTAGTCTATAGAGTGAGTCCCCAGACAGCCTACAGAGAAAGCTTATCTCATTTTTTTAACCTTTATTTTATGTATGTGAGTATTTTGCCTGCACATGAGCATGTATATCTGTGCCCAATGTGTGTGCATGCAGTAACTTTGAAAGCCAGAAAAGGGCTTTTGATCTTCTACAACTGTACTTATAGATGGTTGTAAGCTGCCATGTGGGTGCTGAAAATCTAACTTAGGTCCTCTGAAAGATCAGTCAGTGCACTTAGCCACTGAGCAATATCTTCAGCTTTCTCATATACTCTTGAGTGTGTGACCTTGTATCAGAACATGAGTGACTTATTAGGAGCCACACCATTAAAGATAACTGACTTTCCATATCCCAGCAGCTACTATTAACTGTGTTGATCTGTTTGCCTCCCTATCCATTTTGGGAATTTTGCCTGTATTGAACTTGTGCATGCAGTCACAACTGCAATGAGTTCACATATGCAGCTTAACTAGAAAACACACTTTTATAAGTTATCCACCACCACCTCTGGCTTTTAAAATCTTTTTGCACCCTCTTCCCCTGAGCCTTGGGAGAGAGGATGTGATGTGAGATGTGAAGTGACATGGTGTGTGTGTGTGTGTGTGTTTTAGGGCTGAGTATTCTGAAGTGTCTCATTCTCTGCACTTTGACCAGTTGTGAGTCTCTGTTTTAATCTCCATCTACTGTAAAAAAGAAGTTTATCTGACAAGGATTGATAGATGCACTAATTTATGAGTGTAATGATAATTCACTATGATTTGACTTAATACTGTGACCATTTAGCATAGTAATATTAGCTGTTTCTCCTCTGTGGCCCATAAGCTCCCTAGGTCCAGGCTCCTGGCCATAGAAACAATCTCAGGTGTGGGTTCTTTCTCATGGAGCAGGCCTTAAATCTGGCCATAAAATGGTTGACGATTCCCGTGACAGTCCTGTGATTGTTGCACCAGTGGCATGGCTTTGCCAAATAATAAATAAAAAGTCCAGTGCCAGGAATGGGTTGCTGTTTTAGAGTTGTTGGCCACTGAGATCTCATATGTCCCTAAATATTATTGGCCAGTTCTTTTGGCTACCCTCCAAAACTTGATGGCAAGACCTCATTGCTGTAGACTCCATACATTTTAGTCATGGAATATGGACAAATCACGTAGGTACTGACTCAGAGGCTCCATTTCTGCTGGCTAGCTTTCACAATGCTGGAACATGCTGTATGTGTTACCAGAGGAAAAAGTAGTCAGAAATCTTACCAAGCTGTGAACCTGTGAGCCACAGTAGTTTTTATACTTTGTCACTTTTTCTATAAACTGTTTTCTCAGGCATGCACTTCAAATTATAGAATTTTGTTTTATGAAACAGGGTCTTTGCTTTTAGCCTCTGCCTGGCTGGCCACTTGCTAGATGGCTCAAATTGGCCTCTAACTCAGGGTTCTTCTGCTTCAGCTTCCTGAGTGCTGGGATTCTATGCACATATCACTACACCTAGCATATTCTAGGGGATTATTTTTAATGTAAAGTGTGTGTGTGTGTGTGTGTGTGTGTGTGTGTGTGTGTGTGTGTGTGTGTGTAAATCAGAATCCCACACATGCTAATCAAGCATTTGACTACTGAACTATGTATGCTTTCTGCTCTAACAAACCATGTTCAGTATAGTACTTACTCTTGAGAGATCTTTTGTCTGAGACTACTGTCTGACAGTTTAGTTATGAGATTTAAGAATCTTCACAGCTAATTTCTTCAAACACATAATTCTGTCAGGGACACAAAGTGATGAACTGAGCTTTGCTATACTTGATTGTACTTGCTCAAATAAAATGAGCTCATGTTATTTCTAAGGTGGTCTGAATTTTTAAGAGGACAAGAAGAATTTTTTTCAGATTATTTTTTTTTTCAGTGTGGTAGCTCTGTAGATAAGGTCCTTACTTCCAAGCTTGGTGACCTGAGTTTGGCCTCTAGAACTCGCATTTTAGGAGCAAACTGAGTTCTCTGGGTTATCCTCTGTGTTCCATATGTACATTGCACTGCAGCATGCATGCTCAATACATACACTCATATGGACAAAAGTAAATTCTTTAAAAATGAGGGGCTAAGAGCTTAGTGGTAGAGTATTACCAAGCTGTATGGAAAGCCCTGGATTAATTCTTTTCTTCTGTACCAGTGCTGAGTGCTGAGATAAAGTATAGAAGGTTTTTGTTTCTTAGTTCATTTCCTTAACTTTTGTGGTGCTAAGATGCCTTGTGCCTGCCAGCCAAGTAGGTGTACCATTCCTGAACTACACCCCAACCCCAAGGAATGGAATTTTAAATTCCCACCCTTTGAAGCACAATACTGATATATTCTGAGAGGCCAATATGTGATATAAGGAGGCTTCTAATAAGAATGTTATAGGATAATATGAGTATGTCCCTGTGATTACTCTATTTGGCATCCTATGTATCTGATTTTTAGTCCAGGAGGTCTGGATTTTTGTAGCTCATTCTGTACTGTTTGTGATTCATGCTAATGTTAGAGGACAATGAACTATGTGATCTGGGGTTAGTCTTGCCCCAGCTTTCTGTTAAGTCACACATACAATGCACCTGTGTGGCACTAATTGAGCCATTGAGTCTAGTGTCACAGCCACTGCTTACCAGTTGTATCTGTCACTACTCCCATCCCTGATTTTCACTGAAACATTAGGCTACAAACCCTTAAAAAATGATGTGCTTTTTGGCAGGTGGCTACGGTACAGGACTGTCTTCCTTATGCTCTGTTAGTTTGCTGTAGCAGTAATTGGCACACCACTTTGGCTTCTGGCTGGTTGCATGGATTACACACACATACACACACACACACACACACACACACACACACACACACACACACACACACACACACAAAACCAGTTAATTTTAAAATGCCTTGGGTAGCTAAAAGGCTGGGCAATTCTAATCCCCACAGCTAGCACACATTTCCCTCCTGTAATCCTGGCTTATTACCCTCTAATTCTATATTTTATCTTTGTTGCTCTGGCTATTCCTGGGTGGCTCCCTAGTGTTTGCTGCCCAAGACGCTTATGAGCAACCCTTTTGGTGGCCATATTCCTTCTTACCTACATTTTGTATAATTTTCCCTCTGCAGCTCTAAACCTGATCTGTCTCCCTCAGAATCATGATGATTCTCCTTCCTCCCTTTTCAATTCCTAGCCTACCCAAATCCAAAGGTCCTACCTCAGTCTGCCTGCCCTGTTATAGGCCATTGGCTCTTTATTGATTGATCAAAACCCAATTGGGGTCAAGTACCTTCAGCGTTTGGACGTGTAGATTCCCGACTTAGGGGGCCAGATTAATTCAAGGCATTAGAACCAATCCCTAACACTTGGCCTTGTGGTTTGCCTCCAAGGCTTTAGCTACTGTCTCTGGAGGATGAGGGGCTGCTGATATTGAGTGGCAGTGTCTAGCCTAGAGGGTGTCCAGGACTGTAGCTAATGAAGACAGTAAGCTTAGAAAGGAGTATGAGCCCTGTGGCAGACAGAGGCATGAAAGACCCCCGGAGCCTCAGCTACTTTGATGAAAAACTGCATGATTCATCAGTCAGGAGAGTGACAACAGTTTTCTAATTAAAGATGGTTTCCAGAAGATTCTGTAGCTATTACATTACCTTTACACACACCCACACCCAAGAGAGAGAGAGAGAGAGAGAGAGAGAGAGAGAGAGAGAGAGAGAGAGAGAGAGAGAGAGGAGAGAGAGGCAGGCAGAGGAGAGAAAGAGACAGAGGAGAGACAGAGGGACAGAGGGAGACAGAGAGATTGAGCAAGGTCATCCATGAGCAAGAACCTTCCCACAGCTTGTACCTAAACTCCTCAGTGTCATGGCTATCTCTGACAATTATATTACCAGTTGTGATACTCATCCTAAAAGGAGGGTGTCTACCAAGAGGAGATATTCCTGACTCTGAGTGTGACAATTGCACCTCTGCGATACAGGTAAGTGAGAGAGTGGGGGTAGTTTGGATGGAGGAGGGAGAAATCCTTGAAGCTGGGGCATTCTAATGTTCTTGTCAGGGTCTACTCTATTCACTCTAACTAACCAAAGGGAGACATCCCCACGGAGAGAGCTGTGTATGGAGCCAGGGCTCAGCCACCTCTACACCTCATTTTCCAGAGTGGTCCACATCAGTGGAAATTCATAGGCCTAGCCCCTATGGACTATATTATTTGGCTCCTAAATGACTTGTTGGGATTGAACCCTCAAGAAATAAATCTACTGGATACCAGAAAACAAGCAATAAGCATGATTTCTTTCTCATGACAGACTCTCCAAGTATGCCATGGTCCCATGAAGGCAGAAGGGTCAAAGAAGTTTTCTCAAGTTTAGTGAGCTAGTCTTATGGTAATGGCTGAGTCTAGGTGAAATAGTATGAGGGAGGGGATATTGGGCAAGATTAAAAAAGGAAATCCTTCAACTTTAGCTTTTCCTCCAAGGACACAGAGGTGCAGATCAACTTGGAAGTGGAATGAGCTATTAGATGTAAGTTGCTTCCAAGTTGTGTACATTTTTAGCAAACAAATGGCTTTAAAACTAGTACTTACTTAGCAAAGTTAGAAATGTTGCTTAACTTTCTGATTGCTTTAGGTGGCTACAACAAACTGGAAAATTAGATCAAAGTGCTTATGCACCTATCACTCATAACGAGGGGTGGCTCTTTCAATCCTTTAAACACTTTATTCATGTACCTTGTGCATACATTTGTGTAGGCATACATTCCATAGGGCACAGGACAGCCTGGGTAAATCCTGGGGATGAAGTTCTGGTTGTCAGGCCTGGTGTTGTATTGGATATTGTATACCCCTATCTGCAGAGTCCTGATTTTTTATTTATTTTTATTCAATTTGCATCCTGATCACAGCCCCCCTCCTTCCTTTCTTTCCAGTACCACCCTTACTAATCCCTCCCCTACTTCCCCTTCTCCGCAGAGAGGGGAAGCCCCACCTTGGATACCACCCTGTGCTGGGGCATCTAGTCCCAGAAGTCTAGATAGATCCTCTCCTCTAGCATAACTGTCTCATGAGAGGCTTCATCCAGCAGAGGATGGAGGCAGATGCAGAAACCCATAGCCAAACTTCAGCTGGAACCTGGGGAGTTTTGTGGAAGAGTAGGGGATAGAAGGACACCACAAGAAGACCCACAGAGTCAATTAGCCTGAGACCATGGGGCCTCATAAAGACTGGACCACCAGTCAGAGAACATGCAGGAGCTGGACCTAGACACCCTACACATTGTAGCAAATGTGCAACTTGGTTTTCATGTGGGTCTGCTAACAAGTGGAGCAGGGGTTATCCTAGTCTTTGCTCCCTGCCATAGGATTTCCTTCTCCACTACTTTGTCTGCTTTGCTATTTAGTTTTTATTTATGATAGAAGCTGGTGTGGTGCTGGTGGTGGTGCTGGTGCTGATGAGTGTATTCTGACACTAGAAGTTATTGATGATACATAGAAACTATTCATTGTGAGTACAATAGTATATTTTGACTATACATTTTGAAAATATATTCTGTTGCCTAGAAGATACCGAGTTCTGCATATTATAACAAATTGAGAATATGTATATGCAGATGAAAGAAAGCACTGGTGGCCTCTGGTGACCCAGTAAGTGACAGTAATGACTATTTAGTAACAAGCCTTTCAGCATCTCATATGTGGTGAGTTTTGATATGAGACATGAAATTTACAAGAAAAGGATAGTTCCAGGGCTGAAACTATTAATTGAAGGTAATATTTTTTAAATATTTTTATTACATATTTTCCTCAATTACATTTCCAATGCTATCCCAAAAGTCCCCCACCCCCCCCCACTCCCCTACCCACCCATTCCCATTTTTTGGCCCTGGTGTTCCCCTGTACTGGGGCATATAAAGTTTGCCTGTCTGATGGGCCTCTCTTTCCAGTGATGGCCGACATCTTTTGATACATATGCAGCTAGAGACAAGAGCTCCGGGGTACTGGTTAGTTCATAATGTTGCACCTACAGGGTTGCAGATCTCTTTAGCTCCTTGGATACTTTCTCTATCTCCTCCATTGGGGGCCCTCTGTGAGCATCCACTTCTGTGTTTGCTAGGCCCCGGCCTAGTCTGACAAGAGACAGCTATATCACGGTCCTTGCATCAAACGCTTGCTAGTATATGCAATGGTGTCATCGTTTGGAGGCTAATTATGGGATGGATCCAATTGAAGGTAATATTAATTTGCTGTAAATACACTCAAAGGTTCTTTCCACCTTCACATCTCCATTCACTGCCCTCAGCAGCTGGGACATCAGCGTAGGCCTCTATGTCTGATTATTGTTTTTTCGAATACTATGCAGATGACTACAGAAACAAACCCACCAAAGCCACAGCTGCAGATGCTGTATATAAGAATAGGAAGAGTAACAAAAGCCTGTTTTACTGGAGGCTTGTGGCCAGGGCCAGAGGCCCTGGGATGTGTGTTTTTATATTAATGTCTTCTGCTTTTCTGATGTGGACACTTAACCGATCTGAACCTCTGTTTCCTCTACTTTGGCCGTGGTGTTTGCTGATACTGTAAAGAAAATAGTTAAATTTCAAAGAAGAGTTACTATAAAGATCTGTTGAGACTGTTTTTCTAACCTCTTTGTGGATGAATCAATAATCGGAGGACTGACTTTAAAAATTCTTCAGAAAAATACTGTCATCATATCAATCATTATTTTCTCAATGTGAGGAGTGTCTTCAAACTTACCCAGAATTCAGGACAAAAGGGTTTTAGGCTGCAGTAGCTTTGTGGGCAAGGGCAGAGGGTGCTACGGACTTGGGTTGAGGTTTAGAAACATATCATTCACAGATACTCATAAATATACTCAAACTTCAACTGGCTAATTTCCCCAGCCTGTTCATCTTGAGCAGGTCTGAGCTTGAGTGGAACTGTCCTGGCTGAAAAGATACTGGTTCATAGTTCACATGGAGGTTTATCCTCCCAAACCTGACTTATTTTAAATATTCTTAGAAAAGCTAAAATAGTGAAGGAAGGGATCACCTTTTAGATGATATTTCCGTGTTCCTAGTTATTTGAAAAGTTTTACTAGGGCAGGCAAGATGGTCCAGTGGGTAAAGGCAATTGCCACTAAACCTGACAACCTGAGTTCCTTGGGACTCACATGGTGGAAGGACTGACTCCAGGAATTTGTTTTAGGAATTCTACATATGTGTTCTGGCCTATGTAGCTACCCTCAAATAAATGTTAAAAAATTTAGTTTTATTGATTTCTGTTTTCCTACCAGAAAGGAAATGCAATTGATTTTTTAAGTTGGACATTTAAATTGTGCATTCATTTTTTATATTTATTTGTTTGTGTTCATAACCCACACTGGGAGACTCCCAAACCCTATAGCACCAGCTTCAGGGGATTCAATGGCCTCTGCTGGCCTCCATAAACACCTATACACATGTTATATGCTTACTAACTCTTAAACATAAATAAAAAGCCAGGCATGGTAATGCATGCCTTTTAATCTTTGCATTCAGGAAAGAGACAGTGGATTTCTGTGAGTTGGGGGCCTGGTCTACACAGAGACTACATAGTAATTTCTAGGGCAGCCTGCTCTACATAGTGAGTTCCAGGCTATATAGTGAGACATTGTCTAAAACCTCCTATTAAAATGATTAATTAGATCAAGGTCTTAGCTAACTGGAAATGGGTATGAATATTATTGAAGTGATGGAAATGTCTAATACCTGGATATTTGTAATTGAGCAACTCAGTAAATTTGCTAAACTTCAAATGGGTAAATATCTTAGTGAATTGGTGTGATGACTTGTATATTCTTGGGCCAGGGAGTGGCATTTGGAGGTGTGGCCTTGTGGAATAGGTGTGACCTGGTTGGAGGTGTGTCACTGTGGGTGCGGGCTTAAGATCCTCACCCTAGGTGCCTGGTGTCACGTCCGTCCGCTCTCGACCAGCAAGAACGACACGACCACCAGTCCTTCTAACAACAGTTTATTCAGCAAACTTCAGTCTTCATCTCTCTCGCTTCAACTTTATCTCCCTCAACTTTATCTCTCTCTTTCTCTCGGGCCTCTCACTCTTATATACTTTCAGCCCCCATCCACTCACGGCAGGCTACGTCACCTCACCAGGCACGCAGCTTCAGCTAATCAGGGCAGCAGGGGCATGTCTCCACTATATTTGCCAGTATCCTGGTACACCTGCGCAGCTCTCACGATGGTTGTGGCTTATTTTCAGGTGTATGAGGAAGTCAGGTGCAAGTCATAAGACTTAGCTGCAGTCCCGGGCGCCTTCTTGGGACTGCTGCCACACCCGCTCCTCACATCTCCCCCTTTTTTCTTTTTTGGCAGAGAGTATGTCTGGCTTAGATTGCCCCCTGCAGCAATGCCCCTTACCCATCCTTGGGAGACAAACAGCATTGGTTTGATCCCTGTCTTAGGTTGGTGACATGCCCAGGGAGTCTTATCCGTCACTGACTACTTCTCTATCATGCCAAGCCACACTTGGGGAGATTGTCCTGTTTGCATGCGACAGGTGCATCAGAAGGTCGGGATGCTAATTAATCTATGGCCAGATCTTGATTGCTGCAAGCAAGCCTCATGGGTGAAGGTAGAGGTCTGATCCCCAGTGTGCAAGCATAGGTGCCCTACACAAAACCATCCCTTGGGCTCATCACCCAGAGAGGTCTTAGCCAGCTCCCGTGTTGTTTTTCCTGGGGGAAGGGAACTAGGACACTGAACCTTCATGCAATCAGACGTGCCTTCCACAGGATGCCAACAGCAAGCTATCCTCTGTGCAGTGCTTAGCCTTGCAACCCATGGCAAAACACAGTATTATATCTTTAGAGCGGCAAACCGAATCTGAGGAGATTGTCCCGCCTCCACTGCGGCAAAAGCCTGTGCTACCATGGCGAAAGTGCGGGCCTGCAGACGCTGCACCTGACACATGCGTTAAACAAACAACACACACACTATTACAAGCATATATCCCAGGGCTCCCATCCCCTGAGGCAAGGGATCTTATAAACAATAAACACAAAAGGAGGTCACATACAAACAGGCGTAGCCTGAAAAGAAACATTCCTTCCTCCAGCAAATTGAAATACAGAAGTTTTAAACACATTAGAACCATTCCAATAAAATTTTGCATTACTCCAGGCCCCTCCTGCCACCTGGCTTAAGGGGGAAAGATCAGTGCAACTACCATTCACCCCACATAACAACCATACATATAAGGGGCACTGCCCAAGGTGGAAGGGAATCAGGAACACTCCTACAAAAAGGAAGGGGGGCCCATCTAGGTTGGGAGGGTATAGTGCCATTGCCCTTGTATATACTGGCAGGCCACACCCCTCGAATCCAGGTAGCATTAGCTTTAGTAGATACAGCTGAACACAATCACTCATCTGTGAAATATTTTGAATCATCTGAAAATGCAACAATCCCTTTAGCTGAAGCAGCATAGAAAAAAGGCAATTGTAGTGAAGCATTAGATGTAAAGAATTGAGGAAACACTTGAATGCATCAATGGCATGGGCCTCAGGAACACAGACATAATTCCCCAACGTAACTCTTCAGTTCTCACTAGTGGGAGCACCCCCAGCCACAGGAACATCCACGTCCTCATATCTCTGCTTGTTTTGAATTGCTCTGGTCAGCCGTTCTGGGACCCACAGCTGTTGTCAGTGATCCTGGGGAAACACACAAACAGACCCTCTCGCCCACGTCAACACCGTCAACACTGGTGGGCAATGATTTCCACGCCCTTATGGCAATCTGATTCACCTGCTCAAATACCTGCACTGGATATCCTGTCTGTTGTGCAAAGCGCCCTTGACCAAGCAGCATATCCCTATCCCATGCTGGATTTCCTGCAGCAGAGTTAGCCGCTACCTGTTCATTTGCAAATTCAATAAGGCAGGCTTTCCAATCTAAATACTGCCCAGGTAAAAGGCATGCCTTCACCAAGACTGCCCAATCGGAAGGCATCATGCAGTGTCTATTCAAGGCCTCTACTTGAGCCACAGTATAGGAGGCAGTTAAGCCGTACATCCGCATGGACTCAGTCAAATTCCTGATTACTTTGAAATCTAGAGGCTCATGATATCTCTGCCCTGCTTGGTCGGTGAAAATAGGACATCCCAGCAAGGAGAATCTAACCTCTCTCCAAACTTCCGAACAAAATGTCCGCCTATAGATGGCTGCCGAGGAGGCATAGGGAGGGGGCGCAGAAGCTAATTTGCCTTCCTCCTCCATCTCGGCTTTTATTTTGTCCTTTCTGTCCACCTCATAACACTGTGTCTTCTTTCTTTTTCTTTTTAAGCCCTTCTCCTCTTCCGACATACTCTCTTGTTGCTCTATAAGGATTTTCTGACCTGCCTTGACTGCCTCTCGATTCAAACAGTAACAGAGTCCATATATCAGAACAAACAAGACCAAAACTATCAGACCTACCCACAAAGGGTCAATGGGAGAAAAAAAGCATAACTACACAGCGAGGATCTATTGATCACTACACTGAGCTTATCATAGTTCCTTAACTTGTCCCAAAACCGTGAACCTTAACTTGTCCCAAAGCTGGGAACCTTAACTTGTCCCCATGGTTTCACTTTTACTTTGTGCCTGCTTCCCGGCAACTTTATATTCGCCTCCGTTTTATCCGAGGTCCTTCCCAAACTCTTGGGGTCGTAAGTTTCACTTACCGTGAACTTACCCTGCTGGCAAACACTGACTGCTGAAAGTTCTGAACTCGTTGGTGGGGAAGTCTGTTCCCCGTATGGGCCACCAATTATCGCGTCCACTCTCGACCAGCAAGAACGACACGACCACCAGTCCTTCTAACAGCAGTTTATTCAGCAAACTTCAGTCTTCATCTCTCTCGCTTCAACTTTATCTCTCTCAACTTTATCTCTCTCTTTCTCTCGGGCCTCTCACTCTTATATACTCTCAGCCCCCATCCACTCACGGCAGGCTACGTCACCTCACCAGGCACGCAGCTTCAGCTGCATGTCTCCACCAAAATGGATTCGCCAGTATCCTGGTACACCTGTGCAGCTCTCACGATGGTTGTGGCTTATTTTCAGGTGTATGAGGAAGTCAGGTGCAAGTCATAAGACTTAGCTGCAGTCCCAGGCGCCTTCTTGGGACTGCTGCCACACCCACTCCTCACAGCCTGGAAGTCAGTCTTCCACTAGCAGCCTTTGGATGAAGATGTAGAACTCTCAGCTCTGCCTGTACCATGGCTGCCTGGATACTGCTATGCTACCTTGATGATAATGGACTGAACCTCTGAGCCTGTAAGCCATCCCCAATTAAATGTTGTTTTTTATAAGACTTGCCTTGGTCAAGGTGTCTGTTCACTGCAGTAAAACCCTAAGACAATTGGTAAATGTTTTGGTTTTCAACATAAATTTAGATATACATACCAAATGTTTTATGTCCCCAGAATGTCAGCAAAGACAGCTCCAGAGGGTTTCTCTATACATCTGTTGACATTAGAAATTAACTGTAGTTGCTTTTAATATATATGTATTCATGTACATTGGTGTTTTGTCTACATGTATGTATGTGTGAAGGTGTCAGATCAACTAGACCTGGAATTAGAGATAGCTGTGAGCTGTCATGTCAGTGCTAGGAATTGAACCTGAGTCCTCTGGAAGAGCAACCAGTGCTCAGCATGGCTGAGCCATCTCCCTAGCCCCCGTAGCTGCCTTTTAATTGCACAAATTCCTTTATTCTAAGTCCCAAGTGCTTGGACTCAATAAATACCAGGACCAGATGTTAGGAATAAAGAAAGAGTAAGAAATTTTTCAGATATTGGCATAAGTAAGTCCATAGTGACCTATCAGGTCGTTTTATTTGTTGTCTATAATTTAAAAAGCTCATCTTAGCTGCGTTGTTATCAGGTTATGTATGAGCTACAAGACGTGGCTATGTTGGCTGATGAGATGTTCTGTTGGAAAAGGCACTTGCAGCTAAGCACAATAACCTGAGTCTGAGCAGGACCCACACAATGGAAGGAGTGAAGCATCTCCAAGTAGTGCTCTGATCACCATTTGTACATCATGACATCTGTGTGCACTACACACAGAGGGACAGACACACTGATATATGCACATATACATATACATAGATACACACAGACAAACAGAGATACAAATATTGACACAGACATATACATACACAAACACAAATATACACACAGACACACAGATACACAAACAGACATTGAATTGTTCTTAGGGTTTTACTGCTGTGATGAGACACAATGACTGAAGCAACTCTTATTAGGACAACATTTAATTGGGGCTGGCTTACAGGTTCAGAAGTTCAGTCCAGTATCACCAAGATGGGAGCATGGCAGTTTCCAGGCAGGCATGGTGTAGGAGGAGCTCAGAGTTCTATATCTTGTTTGGAAGATAAACAGGAAAAGTCTGGCTTCCAGGGAGCTAGGATCAAGGTCACACCCACAATGACACACTTCCTCCAACAAGGTCACACCTATTCCAACAAGGCCACACCTCCTAAGAGTGCCACTCTCTGGGCCAATCATATTCAAACTTCATAAACATCAACACAAAACACACAGATACACACAGACATAAACTGACATGGGCACAGATACATAAACAGAGGTACACACACAGACACAGAAACGTCCAAACACATGTAGACATAAACACAACATATGGATACACATACATACACACAGATATATAGATAAACTGGTATACACAAATACACATACACACAGGCATACAATGCTATCACACAACCATACAGATACACACAGACACAAATACACATATACATTCAGATATACACATATACATAGGCACACACACAGACACACATACTAAAATTTAAAAAAGTATGCATGTAACAATTTTTGGTAGACATTTCACATGTTTTCTGTTGTAGGTGTCTAGGATGGTGCAGAAAAATGGAGAGTCCCTTCAAGCTTGTCAGCAGCTTGCAGATTACTAATCAGACCATTTTAGACATTTTGTAACATGCCTGAGACTGCTTAGAGATCACATCAAATGCCTATCTGTCTATCTATCTATCTTAATCTAATCTAATCTCATCTCATCTAATCTACTCACTGGTATTACTTTCCTTATTGTTGTGACCAGATAGAAACAAGGAGGGAAGGGAAGGGCGTGCTTTACCTCATAGTTTAAGAAGGGGACAAGGCCCCCAGTGGCTGGGAGGGCATAGGAGCAAGAAACAGGAACAGACAGGAAGTGGAGCTGAGTGGCAAAACCTCAAGGCCTATTTGCAGGGGCCCACTTTCTTCAGTGAGGTTCTGCCCAATAAAGGCTCCAGGATCATCTGTGAAAATGCCAAGAACCCAGGGACCAAGCGTTCAAACACACGAGCCTCTGGGGATACCCCCATTTCATATACAACTCACAACAGTCTGATTTTCAAAGCACTGGAAAATTACCCCAATTTGTTGCCCTATTTTTCTGTGTAAAAATTTAAAATGGCACTCTGTCCATATCCTCTAGAGATCTGTAATGTGCTGTCACCTTCTGGTCTCTTAATGGGATGTTTACATGGCTAAATAATCTATAGCACAGCAAGTTTTAAACACTGTCATGATATTGAAAGCATGTACAAAGATATGTATTGGCCAGGACTGCTTTCCCACATGCATTTGCAGAGAAATGAAAATTGTGGAATAGCACAAAAGTATCATCCCAGTATGGTTACACAACGATAGATACACACATTTATGTAATTTTATAAGTAGAAAATGTAAATTTATACCTAAATTTGTGAAAAATGGTCTGGACTTTATTACTGCTTGGTGCTCTGAGACCACACAGTGTGATCTAGCTGGACTCTGATTTGGTCTACCTCCCTGACCCATGAGCAACCTCCTAGAAATCAACATAATTTGGGAACTAGGGAGATACAGCACCTGGTATACAACTATGAAGTCCAGAGTTTGAATCCCTGGAGCCCATGCAAACAGCTAGGCATTTATGGTGACCATCTGTAATCCTGGCAATAAGAGACAGAGATGAGCTAATTAGGATAAGCTGGCTATCAAAATTGTCTGCCATCATGGAACTCTAGGTTCAGTGACATACTTTGCCTCAATAAATTCAAATGGAGAATGATGAAGAAAGCCCCTGACATCTGTGAATTCTGGGCCTGCACACATCTCTGCACATGCACCCACACATACATATGCATATAGGGGCAACACTGAAAATACACTCTCAAGAAATATTCCAGGCTATGCATCTGCCTTGATGCTGGGAAGCACCACTGTCAGCCAATGGCTCAAGGGAGGCAGAACACAGTCTGTAATGGGGTAGGAGGTCCCCAGTTTGTGCTTTCTCGAGTAGAAAATAGTGGGCCTGGGACAATTGCTGTGGTTCCAAGTTTCCTTTGTACCCAGGTGCTGCTGGCATACCTCTGGGAGTTGGGAATGGGGGATCGCTGGTCTGCACTTCCCCTCAGGTCATCTACCTGCCATATAGGAAGGGAATGGCAGAGCCTGGGTGTGGGCACAGAGCCCAGTTTAGTTCCAAGTCAGTGCCAAGAGTATGAGAGTATGGAGTAGAAAAAAGAAGGCCTTCTCTGGGAGATTTAGGCACTGATCTTTTTCATGAAGGTCTTCCCTCTGTGACAATCCTTGATGAAAGATTCTTGGTTATCCAAACTTTTATTTGATGGCAGATGTGAATGCATACACCTTACTTAGGATGAGCCAGGGATTAAATACCTTGTTTTGGGAAAGGAATGTCCAGGAAGCTCATTGGCTGAACACTTATATCAGGCTTATAAAGGCCTGATATAAGCTTGCCTATATATAGTATAGTATAGTATAGTATAGTATTAGTATAGTATAGTATACCTCATTACATGGAGAATTCCAGGTTATTATGTTAATGACTGGCTGACATTGCCTGCTGCGGACAGACCTCAGTTGGGTCCTCTATCCACAGGTGAAACTTAGTTCCTGTGGTTATAGGCAAACAAGGAGTTGGCACAGATGACAAACAAATACGAAAACAAGGGAGATTGGTGTCTGAATGTAATTTTTCTCAAAATGAGCACCTGTCTTATAAGTGACTTTTACACAAAACAGAGGAATGCATACAAAAAGCTAACAGGAACCAACTGGGATAAAAGTGGATGTTAACAACTGGTATCAAAAGCAGCCCCACCAGCTTAATCTTAAAAACCAGGAGCAAGGGCTTCACACCCTTGCCATAGTTCCAATTCTAGTCTATTGTATAGTCCACCTTCCCCCTAGGCCATTGTAAATTCCTGTGTATGGGTGTGGCTCTATAGTTCTAAGTATTTACTCTAGTTTCTTCTTAGACCACAACCTTCCTTCTTCCTAGATCATTGTAAATTCTTGCATATGGGAGTAATATGCTATTATTCTAGGTGATTATATGGGGGGACTTTCTACTAATAAGTAATGTAGTCTATCATACATAACTATAATAAGAATTCTAAACTTACGTTGCTAAGCTTGCCCTGAGATTTCTAACTCTATGTAGTAGATAGTAATGCCTGATTTCTTTCACTATCTCTCTTATAATACTAGAGGCAATTCTGAGTGTCACTGAATAGGCAACATTCTTACCAAATTCAAAGCCCAGGGTTGGCTCAGGGACATTGGTCAAGGCCAGGAAGTGCAAAGTTCAATCTTGCGTAGGTATTTGGCAAGTCATTGCTTGGAGACACCTATAATAAAACAATACTGAGGGAAAGCACACAGATCCATTCACCAACAAGGACATTACTGGAGCATTCATTATACAGGATGCCACGGTTCCAGGAGTCTAAGTTTCTGTGAACTTTTTGCCTTGGGACTTTTTGTCCAGGCTTTTGGGTCTGTCACTAGGGTCACTACTGGAATGGATGTAGCAATTGCCCTCTCAGAGGGGTGTCATGATTAAGTGAGTTCCAGAGCAGGTAGTTTGTCAGGGAGCTGGCCCCACATCTACCTTAATTCTGAGTTTAACAGGGTTCGGGCTCATTCAGCCATTTCTTCTCTCTGGTGACTCTGTCTACTTGTCTGACAGAAAAGGTGATCTAATTTGAGGAGTGGCACTCTGAAGGGCAGGCTCCTTAGGGGTGCTTAATCCTGCATTAGCTCTGAGAAGGGTACCAGCCAGACCACAGCTGGTATCATATCTCTGGAGAGGATTTTTTCTGACCTAGGCCTAGAAGGCTGCAGAACCAAACTACAAAGAAAGTAATCTACTGGGGAACAGGGCTGCAGAGGCTTTAAAGAGGTCAGCCAGAAAAGGAGATATGCCTCAGAAATGCCAGGGGGAATGTTGTTGGTTCACACAGGGATAGATGAAAAAGCTCATGTTCTCAGCAGTCACATGGCTGAGCAAAAGGATCAGTGCTAGCCTGGGCTACACTGTGAGACCTGGTCTTAAAAAAAAAAGTCAAAATATCTCTAGATCAATGATGTGCTAAGATTTGCATGTAAAATGTAAAGCCATCAGGAACACAAAAGACCATGTTTTCATGGTCTTGGAATAGGGTGCGTTTACCTGACACGGGGTAGTCTAACCATGGAAGAAATGAGAGGTTCTGGGAGTCAGAGGTGAGGTGCTTTCCAGAGTGCATCAGTCCCTAGGTTCCACCTCCCAGCACTGTAAAATGAGAACTCAAGGAAGTTAGGTTGAATACATTAAATAAAACTTTCTGGTTGTAAAAACCAGTATCACAAATAGGGCACTAGTTTTTGAAACATACACGGTTAAGAGATAAGAAGTATCATCCACCATTTGTAAAACTCTACACATCAAGTGTTAGAGAGAGAGATGAGTGGTTAAGAGAACCCACTGCTCTTTCAGATGACCCAAACTGTATTCCCAGCACCCACATGGTGGGTCACAACTTCTTGTAACTGCACTTCCAGAGGATATAATGCCATCTCCTAGTTTTTGTGGACACTAGATGCACATGTGGTACACACTTATATATAGACACAATATCCACACACATAAAATAAAAATTTAAAGTTTAAAGAAAAAAACCCTCACACAACAGGGAGTTAATCAAAAAACATATGATTATATATTGGAAACCAATATTCCCAATAATCACATGAAAAGGTGTTTTGTCTCAGCCAAATCAAGATCACGAAATACTATACAACTGGTATGCTAGTTGGGTAGCTGAAGAGGTCTGGCAACAGGATGATAAGGAAGATGCAGGGGATTCTGTCTGAGTCCATGATGGATAGTGTGTGAACCTGATTGTAAGCACAAGTTTGGGATCCGTGGAAGGGAAGCTGGTGAGAAGGCCTCTGGGATTGTCATACATAGTGTCTAGAATGATTCCTGCTTGTGTGCATGGAAGCCAGCTGAGCCACTAGTCTCCTTGTCTGGGGAAACAGAGTTGAGTCTGGTGATGACAAGGTACACAAGAACCCACAACACAGAGCTCTGAGGAGAGAAAGCTATGCAGATGCTGGGGCCTACAGAGGCTCCTCTCAGTTCTCTCCTGAGCATAAAAGGGGAGATAACTTAGTGAATGGACAGAAGGAATGTTTCCCAGGTGCCCTAGTTAGGAAGAATTTGCATTTCTGACCACCAACCTGGATACTATATGTGATCCACAGGCAGCTACCAGAGTATTGAGAAAGCATCCACTGCTTTGACTGGAAGCAGATCTTCCTGCACTGAGGAGACCACAGGCTCTTTGCTTTGTGACAGGCCCTGAGTCATAGGACCCTATTGAACCAGAGCTGGATTCCTGGTCCACAGAAACTATGAAGTTATCAACGCCATTTGACACCACTAAGTCTGGACCGACCTTATTATGTGGTACTATATAACTAACACATTCATGTTTTTGTGTTAATCTAGCAATTTACACAACCAAATATCCAATCAGCTAACAGTGTAGTCAGGTAGTATATCCTCTAACTGTGGTGAAGGTTGTTGGGATCCACTGTTACAGATGTAGCTGAAGTGCCACTGTGTATGGTACTGTAAGAGGTGGTGAGCCACTATCCAGAGCATACCTGTATATCAGGTGTGACAAACCACCTAGAGCTTTGCACACAACATGAAGAATTCCTGGGCCTGGTGACTATGAGAGATTGATGCCATTATTCCCAAGTTGTGTCAAATGAATCAGTGGTTTCCACAATCCTGGAATCTGCAGGCGTGGTCTAGGAGCAACTTCTTCCAGGTTCTTGAAGGCAGCTCAAATGGGCATGGTTACTAGCAGGATGAAGTACTTCTGCAACCTAGAGGACAAGGCTTTGGTAGCCAAGGAGGTGGGTTTGTTAAGCCTGACCTGAAGACAGCATATGTACTAGGTAAGAGGTTGGAGAATCCAGAGCAGTTGGTAGAGGGGGATGGTGAAACAGATTGTAGCTCCAAGGCTGTGGAGAGCTTGTGCCTTCTGAACCTCCTTGTAATCTGTTCCAGGAAGAGATCCGCAGATCTCAGAGGAGCTGTTGAGGGCTCTGAGTTCAACAGCTAAAAGAGTATATTCTGTGGGTGTGTTGTGGCAACCACTTATCTGCCCTCAACTAGAGAATCACATTTCCAATCTCTAGAGTACACAAATGCTTTTAGTTCAGAGCCCAATGGGATATTCTGAGCCACAGGGGGTGCCTCCAAGAGAATCTGAACATAATAGCCATTTATAAAAATTATGAAAGAATAACACTATATTCATTCTGATTTTCTGACAAGTGTTATTAAATTTTAAGGTAGGGATGTAGGTATCATGGTGTATGCCTTTAACACCATTGCTCTCAAGGCTGAGGCAGGAGAATCACAGGTTAAGGCCAGCCTGGATATCATAGGGAGATATTGTCTCAAAACAAAAGCCTTTGTTAGGGTTATACTGCTATGAAGAGACATAATGACTATGACGATGGCAACTCTTATAAGGACATTTATTGAGGCTGGCTTACAGGTTCAGAGGTTCAGTCCATTATCATCAGGATGGGAGCATGGCAGCTTCCAGGCAGGCATGGTGCCGGAGAAACTAAGTGTTCTACATCTTCATCTGGAGGTCCCGAGGAGAAGATTGGCTTCTCGGCAGCTAGGACAAGGGTCTTTAAGCCCACACCCACAGTGACACACTTCCTCCAACAAGACCACAACTCCAAATAGTGCTATTCCCTGGGCCAAGCATATTCAAACTACCACAATAATCAAAAATAAAACCAACCAAACAAGGACCCCCCTCACCCCCATGGCATTGACTTCTACAAAATGATAAAAGGCACAGAGAATAAAAAAAGTATTGCTGATTTTTTGAGATTTATATTAATTTGGTATAGTCCAATAACATAAAGACAATATAAAGTCTACTTGAAATTAGCGTATTTTAGATATTACCAAATGCAGTTTATCACAGGGACATATCTTCAAAGATTGCATGAACGTTTAAAACAGAGAACACACACACACACACACACACACACACACACACACATACGGTTGTATGTTCCATTGTATGCACATAGATCAGAGGACAGCTTTGTGCCTGGCATGATAGACTAGGGAGGTAGAGGCAGGCAGATCTCAATGGGTTCAAAGCCATCTTGGTCTACTTAATGAGTTCTAGGCCAATCAAGGTTGTATAGTTAGTACCTGGAGAGAGGGGTAGGAGGTTATCTTTCTGGAATCAGCTCTTGCTGTAGACTAAAAAAAAAATTAAAGTTTAATACCACTTATTGTAGAATAATGAATAATGAGGAGTTTCCTATGTAGTACAGACTGGCCTTGAACTTGACTGTTCCTGCCTTAGCCTCCAGAGTACTAGGATTAAATATCATCATACTCAAAGAGGCAGCAATGTAAGTTAAGGCCACTTTGTAGAGCAATTTATCTGTATCTACTAGTGTTCAAGAGCCAGATAAAGTCCATCCATTTATGCTGAAATTCACACTCAAGAGAAATTCTTACATATGTGTCTAATCCTTTAGGTTCAGGTCTGTCAAGCTCCAGGTCCTGCTGGAAATGCACTCAGGTAGAGACTCTGTAGGATGGTCATGTCAGGAACCACATATGGGATATCTAAATGCACACCAATGGGAAGGAGGAAAGTCTGTGCTGCATGAGTAAGGCCAGGGAGCCCAGTGCACAAACCTGGGCTACTGATTCAGGAACTCTAGAGAAGATATGCTCTATAGAGATATGTGGCTCTATAGAGAAGTCTGCTACCCAGCCAGGCTCAAGAACTGTGGCCAGAGAGACCTGCCTTCCTCTGCTATTAGCCTTGGTGTGGGCCTCACTGTGCCCTGTGACAATGGGTACTAGTGTTGCTACAGGATAGAGCTCTCCTTTGTGAAAATCATATTATTAGCTCATTCCTAGAGAATCAAGAGGCCATGACAAAAGGGTGAAAATTAACTTTAAAGAGGTTTTGAATCTACAGTTTGTGTGGGATGATATGATATGAATTTTTTACAGTTTAAGAAATCTATCTTTTGCTGGGCATGCTGGCGCACGCCTTTAATCCCAACACTTGGGAGGCAGAGGCAGGCGGATTTCTGAGTTCGAGGCCATCCTGGTCTACAAAGTGAGTTCCAGGACAGCCAGGGCTATACAGAGAAACCCTGTCTCAAAAAAAAAAACAAAAATAAAAAAAAATCTATCTTTTATGAAAACATCAATTAAATGATTACATTGTTATGTTTATTATCACTTATATTAATAACAAGTATTAGAAAATTCTCCAAAAAGTCCAAAGTAAATTTCTCCATTTTTCTTTCATATGCTTTCCTCTGGGTTGGGACCTGCTGGGGGCATTGTAGATTTAAATTACTATCACATTTACCACTTCACAGGGAATGAGCAGAGATATAAATGTAAATGAAAACTCAAGTGTGTTCTTTATGTGCTATTGCAATGGGTTCATGGCTCCCTTTTTATAGTTACTGTAATAAGTGTGTTTGTATGTGAGGAAAACCCGTAAGAGTCCATCGGATTAGAAAATGATTTTGTTAAAGTAACTTGTGAGCTTTACATACATTCATGCTTACAATGAATGACACCATTAGCTTTTCAAAAGAGTTTCTAGGGAAGACCAACACTTCCTGAAGTGTGAAACTCACATTGCCATGGATGATGAAACACTGCTTGAGTTAATCACTATGAGTTAATTACTCATCTATTGGATGAGTTCATCTTACACAAAGAATGGAGTTATTATATGAGAGGAAAACCAAGATGAGGGAAGACGAACAGACTTATTTTAAAAAACAGGCTGCAGACCGGTTTGATCTGCAAGCTCTGCTCAAGAGCTAAGAGTGTATTTTACATTTTCAGGTGATTAAAATGAACCTAGTATAGTGGAGATGGTTGTAACCCCAGTACTTGAGAGCAAGAGGCAGAGCCACAAGTTAAAAAAAGCCAGCCTTGGTTACATGTTGTGGTGGTTTGAATGCACTTTCCCCAGGGAAGTAGTAGAATTAGGTGTGTCCTTGTAGGGATAGTTGTGTCCTGTTTGGAGGAAGTGTGCCACTATGTAGGAGGGCTTTGAAGGCTCCTTAGTTCTTAGCTTCCACCTAGTTCAGAAAAGAACCTCCTCCTCTCTACCTTAGGATCAAGATATAGAACTTTGGCTCTTACAAGTACCATGTCTTCCTGCACACTGCCATACTTCCCACCATGATAGTAATGAACTGAACCTCTGAAAGTGTAATCCAGCCTCAATTAAATGTGTTTTGTAGGTATGTAAGTTTTTGTAACACTTTCTAAGAGTTGCCATGGTCATGGTGTCTCTTCACAGCAATAAAACCTTAACTAAGACACAAGGTAAGTGGTGAGGATCTCAAGAAAAAACTGAAGAAAATAGAGTTTGGGGGGACACAAAAATAATGAACAGAAAAAGAGGGAGATAGGGAAGAATGATGACAGGAAGGAAAGGAAGAAGGATACTGAGAAAGGTAAAAGAAATAGTAATATACAATGATATGAAAATTCTGCACAATTTGATTTTCAGTGCCCATCATGCACTATCCATGTTTGGACATACCTGGTTATGTATTTGTAACAAGACTATGTGGCCTACAAAGACTAAATGCTTATGCTGTCCCTTCACAGAGAATGCTTTTTATCTTCCATTCTAGAGCAGTGGTTTGCAATTGTAGAACTCTTTGGAAAGCTTTACCAATATTGTGTTAATTGTCTGTAGAGAGTCTGATCACATCAGGATACATGGAACCCCCACTCTACTTTTTAGGATCCTAAGCAGAAGCTAACATTGGGAATACTTGGTGTGGTATTAGCCCAGGCTACACTGAAACTTGCTATGGTAGCTGAGGATGACCTCAAACTTAAGGGCTACAATGTCCCTAGTTTGATGTAGTGCCAGGAACTAGACTCAGAGTTCATGCATGGTAGGCAAATACTCTGCCAACTGAACCACAGTTTCACAGGAAACTGAACCATTTCCTGTGATTATTTTGGGATAACAGCACTGGAAGTCTAGGTTTAATTGTGAGACCCAAAGTTTTGCTACCATTTCAGTGACTGTGCATCCTGGAGAGAATGGATGTACCTGACAAGCTGGTCAGTGATAGGGAGAGGAGGGATCAAAGAGAGATGGACAGCTGCATCTTGTGCATGTCAGATCATTTTATGCTGTCATCTGAAGACACATTGCTCCACATTCCTGGAGCCTAAGTCAGAGTACCATCTGAAGGACCTCTGAGTTGACCTTTATTAACTTTCAGGAGATTATGGTAATAGGCAACAATGGTTTATACTTGGGCTTTGGTCTTTAGACTCTTCATGAATCATTTCCCATTTTCCTTTTCTTTTTAAAATTATTTTATTTAATTATATTCCAGTGGTTTCCCCTCTCTGTCCCCTCCCCACAGTTCCTTATCCTATTCCTCCTTCCCCTTGCCTTGGAGAGGGTGCTCTCCCCACCAGGTCTTCCCCTTCCCTCAGGCCTCAAGTCTCTCTAGGATTTTAAGTGCATCTTCTCACACTGACGCCAGACCAGGCAAACCTCTGCTACATATGTGCCAGGGGCCTTGGACCATCTTGTGTATGCAGGGTGTTGAAGTCTCCCACTATTATTGTGAGGTTTAGTGTGTGTTTTGGACTTTAGTAAAGTTTCTTATATGAATGTGGTGCCCTTGCATTTGGCACATAGATGTTCAGGATTAAGACTTACTCTTGGTGAATTTTTTCTCTGATAAATATGAAGTGCCTTTTCCCATCAATTTGATAACTTTTGGTTGAAGGTCTATTTTATTGAATATTAGAATGGCAACTCCAGTTTGTTTTCTGGGACCATTTGCTTGGAAAACTTTTTTCCAGCTTTTTACTCTGAGGTAGTGTCTGTCATTCTCACGGAGGTTTGTTTCTTTTATGCAGCAAAATGCTGAATCTTGTTTCAGTATCCAGTCTATTGGCCTACATCTTTTTACTGGAGAATTGAGTCTATTGATGTTGAGAGATATTAAAGACAGGTGATTATTAGTTCCTGTTATTTTTGTTGCTAGAGGTGGTATTATGTATATATGATTCTGGTCTTTTGGGTTTGTTGTGAACTGTTTCATTTCTTATGTTTTCTGAGGTGTCCTTAGCCTTCTTGTGTTGGAAATTTTGTTCCAGTATCCTCTGTAACGCTGGATTAGTAGAAAGATATTGTTTAAATTTGTTTTGTTATGGAATATCTTGGTTTCTCCATCTATGGTGATTGAGAGTTTTGCTGCATATAGAATTTTGGTCTGGCATTTGTGTTCTCTTAGGGTCTGCCTGACATCTGTCTAGGATCTTCTGGGTTTTAGAGTCTATGTTGAGATTTCTGGTGTAATTCTGATAGGTCTACCTGTGTATGTTACTTGGTCTTTTCCCCTTACAACTTTTTAAAAATTAGATATTTTCTTTATTTACATTTCAAACCTTATGCCCTTTCCTCATTTCCCCTCTGAAAACTTTCCTATTTGACCACCTCTACCCCTACTCACTAGCCCACCCACTCCCACTTTCCTGTCCTGGCATTCCCCTACACTGGGTCATAGAGCCTTCACAAGATCAATGGCCTCTCCTCTTATTAATGTCCCACAAGGCCATCCTCTGCTACATGTGTGGCTGGAGCCTTAAGTCCCTCCATGTGTACTCTTTGGTTGGTGGTTTAGTCCCTGGGAGCTCTGGGGGTACTGATTGGTTCATATTTTTGATCCTCCTATGGGGCTGCAAACCCCTTCAGCTCCTTCAGTGCTTTCTCTAGCTCCTCCATTGGGGACCCTGTGCTCAGTCCAATGGTTGGGTGAGAGCATCTATCTCTGTATTTGTCAGGCACTGGCAGAGCCTCTCAGGAGACAGTTATCTCAGGCTCCTGTCAGCAAGCACTTGTTGGCACCCACAATTAGTGTCTTGGTTTGGTAACTGTATATCGAATGGATCCACAGGTGGGGCAGTCTCTGGTCTTTCCTTCAGTCTCTGCTCCACACTTTGTCTCTGTATCTTTTCCCATGGGTATTTTGATCCTTCTAAGAAGGACCAAAGTATCCACACTTTAGTCTTCCTTCTTGAGCTTCATGTGGTCTCTGAATTGAATCTTGGAAGTAGGACTCCAGAGAACCAAATAGCCCTATTAAAAATGGGGTACAGAGCTAAACAAAGAATTCTCAACTGAGGAATACTGAATGGCTGAGAAGCACCTAAAAAATGGTTCAAAATCCTTAGTCATCAGGGAAATGCAAATCAAAACAAGCCTGAGATTCCACCTCACAACTGTCAGAATGGCTAAGATAAAAAAAATCAGGTGACAGCAGATGCTAGTGAGGATATGGAGAAAGAGGAACACTCCTCCATTGCTGGTGGGATTAAAAACTGGTACAACCACTCTGGAAATCAGTTTGGTGGTTCCTCAGAAAATTGGACATAGTACTATCTGAGTACCCAGCAATACATACCACTCCTGGGCATATACCCAGAAGATGCTCCAACATGTAATAAGGACACATGTTCCACTATGTTCATAGCAACCTTATTTATTATAGTAGCCAGAAGTTGGAAAGAACTCAGATGTCCTTCAACAGAGGAATGGATACAGTAAATGTTGTACATTACACAATGGAGTACTAATCAGCTATTAAAAACAATAAGGGCTGGTGAGATGGCTCAGTGGGTAAGAGCACCCGACTGCTCTTCCGAAGGCCCGGAGTTCAAATCCCAGCAACCACATGGTGGCTCACAAACATCTGTAACAAGATCTGACTCCCTCTTCTGGAGTGTCTGAAGACAGCTACAGTGTACTTACATATAATCAATAAATACATCTTAAAAAAATTAAAATAAAAACAATGAATTCATGAAATTCTTAGGTAAATGGATGGAACTAGAAAATATCATCCTGAGTGAGGTAACCCAATCACAAAAGAACACACATGGTATGCACTCATTGTTAAGTGGATATTAGCCCAGAAGCTTGGAATACCTAAGATACACTTCACGGAGTCCAAGCTTTCAAACAAATATACCTTTCCGGTATACTTCTCATTCAATCTACCATAGAAAATTTCAAGTTTTCCCCCATATTTCTAAGTTTGATCTCCAATTTCCTAAACCACTGTCTGGTCTCTCTTCTCTTCCAACTTATGAATCAAAGAATTTTTTTGGGCATTATTCTAAATTCTTATTTTATTAATTGGGGCTTAACCAAGTAGCTTACACACACCACACATATTTGGTACTACTATGTGCAATGCATAGTTCTTTATATATGTGTGTGTTTGTGTGTCTTGCATGTATGTATCCATTTTGTGTATGTGTATCAGTGTTCACTCATGCATTTGTGGACACCAGAAGTCAATAATGAGTGTCCTCTTTTATTGCTACCTACCTTAATTTTTTTTTTTTTTGAAAACATTGAAACTACTTTTATTCTGGGAAAAAGAAGGTATGGCAAGAAATGCTAAGCAGCAGACAATTATAAAAGATGATGTTAAAAAACACAGAAGGTCCATGAAAAGCACATTGGTTTAGAGAATAAATGGTTTTTTACATGATGGACTTGAAGACTCCCATTGCTTCCATCCATTGTACAGTGATAAGCCTGCACTCTGCTGAGCACCCCTAATCCTTCTGAGATGTCATCTCTCTCCTTCAAATAAACAGAAGAAGTAAGTCAGTGTGTCAATTTCTTTCTGATAGAAAAATCTCCCTTACATCATTAATTCTATTGGAAAACAATTCTGTGAGTTGTTGTAAGCATTAACCCCCAAACACAAAGCCTTCTATGCTGTGCTTTCGGACTAGGAAATGGTTGATAATGCCAAATTTGTGAGTAAAAGAAAATGTTAAAGTCCACTTAACTACCTCTCTTTTTTTTTTTTTTTACAGAATGCCATGTATTTATTTGTGTCTTTTTTTTCAATTTTTATTAGGTATTTAGCTCATTTACATTTCCAATGCTATACCAAAAGTCCCCCATACCCACCCCCCCTCCCCTACCCACCCACTCCCCCTTTTTGGCCCTGGCATTCCCCGGTACTGGGGCATATAAAGTTTGCAAGTCCAATGGGCCTCTCTTTGCAGTGATGGCTGACTAGGCCATCTTTTGATACATATGCAGCTAGAGACAAGAGCTCCTGGGTACTGCTTAGTTCATATTGTTGTTCCCTATAGGATTGCAGTTCCCTTTAGTTCCTTGGGTGCTTTCTCTAGCTCCTCCATTGGGGGCTCTGTAGTCCATTCAATAGCTGACTGTGAGCATCCACTTCTGTGTTTGCTAGGCCCTGGCATAGTCTCATAAGAGACAGCTATATCTGGGTCATTTTAGCAAAATCTTGCTAGTGTATGCAATGGTGTCAGCGTGTGGAAGCTGATCATGGGATGGATCTCTGGATATGGTAATCACTAGATGGTCCATCCTTTCGTCACACTTCCAAATTTTGTCTCTGTAACTCCTTCCATGGGTGTTTTGTTTCCTATTCTAAGAAGGGGCAAGGTGTCCACCTTTGGTCTTCGTTCTCTTGAGTTTAATGTGTTTAGCAAATTGTATCTTATATCTTGGGTATCCAAAGTTTCTGGGCTAATATCCACTTATCAGTGAGTACATATTGTGAGAGTTCCTTTGTGATTGGGTTACCTCACTCAGGATGATGCCCTCCAGGTCCATCCATTTGCCTAGGAATTTCATAAATTCATTCTTTTTAATAGCTGAGTAGTACTCCATTGTGTAAATGTACCACATTTTCTGTATCCATTCCTCTGTTGAGGGGCACCTGGGTTCTTTCCAGCTTCTGGCTATTATAAATAAGGCTGCTATGAACATAGTGGAGCATGTGTCCTTCTTACCAGTTGGGGCATCTTCTGGATATATGCCCAGAAGAGGTATTGCTGGATCTTCTGGTAGTACTATGTCCAATTTTCTGAGGAACCGCCAGACTGATTTCCAGAGTGGTTGTACAAGCTTGCAATCCCACCAACAATGGAGGAGTGTTCCTCTTTCTCCACATCCTCGCCAGCATCTGCTGTCACCTGAATTTTTGATCTTAGCCATTCTGACTGGTGTGAGGTGGAATCTCAGGGTTGTTTTGATTTGCATTTCCCTGATGATTAAGGATGTTGAACATTTTTCAGGTGCTTCTCTGCCATTCGGTATTCCTCGGGTGAGAAATCTTTGTTCAGTTCTGAGCCCCATTTTTTAATGGGGTTATTTGATTTTATGGAGTCTACGTTCTTGAGTTCTTTTTTTTTTTTTAATTAGGTATTTTCCTCGTTTACATTTTCAATGCTATCCCAACGGTCCCCCATATCCACCCCCCCAATCCCCTACCCACCCACTCCCCCTTTTTGGCCCTGGCGTTCCCCTGTACTGGGGCATCTAAATGTGGTAAGTCCAATGGGCCTCTCTTTGCAGTGATGGCCGACTAGGCCATCTTTTGATGCATATGCAGCTAGAGACAAGAGTTCCGGGGTACTGGTTAGTTCATATTGTTGTTCCACCTATAGGGTTGCAGTTCCCTTTAGCTCCTTGGGTAATATCTCTAGCTCCTGCATTGGGGGCCGTGTGATCCATCCAATAGCTGACTGTGATCATCCACTTCTGTGTTTGCTAGGCCCCGGCATAGTCTCACAAGAGACAGCTATATCTGGGTCCTTTCAGCAAAATTTTGCTAGTGTGTGCAATGGTGTCAGCGTTTGGAAGCTGATTATGGGATGGATCCCTGCATATGGCAATCACTAGATGGTCCATCTTTTTGTCACAGCTCCAAATTTTGTCTCTGTAACTCCTTCCATGGGTGTTTTGTTCCCATTTCTAGGAAGGGGTAAAGTGTCCACACTTTGGTCTTCCTTTTTCTTGAATTTCATGCGTTTAGCAAGTTGTATCTTATATCTTGGGTATCCTAAGTTTCTGGGCTAATATCCACTTATCAGTGAGTACATATTGTGTGAGTTCCTTTGTGATTGGGTTACCTCACTCAGGATGATGCCCTCCAGGTCCATCCATTTGCCTAGGAATTTCATAAATTAATTTTTTTTAATAGCTGAGTAGTATTCCATTGTGTAAATGTACCACATTTTCTGTATCCATTCCTCTGTTGAGGGGCATCTGGGTTCTTTCCAGCTTCTGGCTATTATAAATAAGGCTGCTATGAACATAGTGGAGTATGTGTCCTTCTTACCGGTTGGGACATCTTCTGGATATATGCCCAGGAGAGGTATTGCTGGATCCTCCGGTAGTACTATGGCCAATTTTCTGAGGAACCTCCAGACTGATTTCCAGAGTGGTTGTACAAGCTTGCAATCCCACCAACAATGGAGGAGTGTTCCTCTTTCTCCACATCCTCGCCAGCATCTGTTGTCACCTGAATTTTTGATCTTAGCCATTCTGACTGGTGTGAGGTGGAATCTCAGGGTTGTTTTGATTTGCATTTCCCTGATAATTAAGGATGTTGAACATTTTTTCAGGTGCTTCTCAGCCATTCGGTATTCCTCAGGTGAGAATTCTTTGTTCAGCTCTGAGCCCCATTTTTTAATGGGGTTATTTGATTTTCTGGAGTCCACCTTCTTGAGTTCTTTATATATATTGGATATTGTCCCCTATCCGATTTGGAATAAGTAAAGATCCTTTCCCAATCTGTTGGTGGCCTTTTTGTCTTATTGACGGTGTCTTTTGCTTTGCAGAAGCTTTGCAATTTTATGAGGTCCCATTTATCGATTCTCGATCTTA
This sequence comes from Mus musculus, assembly GCF_000001635.26. Taxonomy (NCBI): domain Eukaryota; kingdom Metazoa; phylum Chordata; class Mammalia; order Rodentia; family Muridae; genus Mus; species Mus musculus. Next base: position 3,232,173 of record NC_000084.6, on the reverse strand, counting down.
GAGCACAAGCCATTGCTGTTCTATTCAGGAATTTTTCCCCTGTACCCATGTCTTCGAGGCCTTTCTCTACTTTCTCCTCTATAAGTTTCAGTGTTTCTGGTTTTATGTGGAGTTCCTTAATCCACTTAGATTTAACCTTAGTACAATAAGATAGAAATGGATCAATTCGCATTCTTCTACATGATAACCGCCAGTTGTGCCAGCACCATTTGTTGAAAATGCTGTCTTTTTTCCACTGGATGGTTTTAGCTCCCTTGTCAAAGATCAAATGACCATAGGTGTGTGGGTTCATCTCTGGGTCTTCAATTCTGTTCCATTGGTCTATTTGTCTGTCACTATACCAGTACCATGCAGTTTTTATCACAATTTCTCTGTAGTACAGTTTTAGGTCCGGCATGGTGATTCCACCAGAGGTTCTTTCATCCTTGAGAAGAGTTTTTGCTATCCTAGGTTTTTTGTTATTCCAGATGAATCTGCCAATTGCCCTTTCTAATTCGTTGAAGAATTGAGTTGGAATTTTGATGCGGATTGCATTGAATCTGTAGATTGCTTTTGGCAATATAGCCATTTTTACAATGTTGATCCTGCCAATCCATGAGCATGGGAGATCTTTCCATCTTCTGAGATCTTCTTTAATTTCTTTCTTTAGAGACTTGAAGTTCTTATCATACAGATCTTTCACTTCCTTAGTCAGAGTCTCGCCAAGGTATTTTATATTATTTGCGACTATTGAGAAGGGTATTGTTTCCCTAATTTCTTTCTCAGCCTGTTTATCCTTTGTGTACAGAAAGGCCATTGACTTGTTTGAGTTAATTTTATATCCGGCTACTTTATTGAAGCTGTTTATCAGGCTTAGGAGTTCTCTGGTGGAATTTTTAGGGTCACGTATATATACTATCATATCATCTGCAAAAAGTGATATTTTGACTTCTTCCTTTTTTATTTGTATCCCCTTGATCTCCTTTTGTTGTCTAATTTCTCTGGCTAGGACTTCAAGTACAATGTTGAATAGGTAGGGAGAGAGTGGACAGCCTTGTCTAGTCCCTGATTTTAGTGGGATTGCTTCAAGCTTCTCATCATTTACTTTGATGCTGGCTACTGGTTTGCTATAGATTGCTTTTATCATGTTTAGGTATGGGCCTTGAATTCCTGATCTTTCCAAGACTTTTATCATGAATGGGTGTTGGATTTTGTCAAATGCTTTCTCAGCATCTAACGAGATGATCATGTGGTTTTTGTCTTTGAGTTTGTTTATATACTGGAGTACGTTGATGGATTTCCGTATTTTGAACCATCCCTGCATCCCTGGGATGAAACCTACTTGGTCAGGATGGATGATTGTTTTGATGTGTTCTTGGATTCGGTTAGCAAGAACTTTATTGAGGATTTTTGCATCAATATTCATAAGGGATATTGGTCTGAAATTCTCTATCTTTGTGAGGTCTTTTTGTGGTTTAGGTATCAGAGTAATTGTGGCTTCATAGAATGACTTGGGTAGAGTACCTTCTGTTTCTATTTTGTGGAATAGTGTGTGAAGAATTGGGATTAGATCTTCTTTGAAGGTCTGATAGAACTCTGCATTAAACCCATCTGGTCCTGGGCTTTTTTTGGTTGGGAGACTATTATTGACTGCTTCTATTTCTTTGGGGGAATATCGGGCTGTTTAGATCATTAACCTGATCTTGTTTCAACTTTGCTACCTGGTATCTGTCTAGAAACTTCTCCATTTCATCCAGGTTCTCCAGTTTTCTTGAGTATAGCCTTTAGTAGAAGGATCTGATGGTGTTTTGGATTTCTTCAGGATCTGTTGTTATGTCTCCCTTTTCATTTCAAATTTTGTTAATTAGAATGCTTTCCCTGTGCCCTCTAGTGATTCTGGCTAAGGGTTTGTCTATCTTGTTTATTTTCTCAAAGAACCAGCTCCTCGATTGGTTGATTCTCTGAATATTTCTTCTTGTTTCCACTTGGTTGATTTCGCCCCTGAGTTTGATTATTTCCTGCCGTCTACTCCTCTTGGGTGAATTTGCTTCCTTTTGTTCTAGAGTTTTTAGGTGTGTTGTCAAGCTGCTAATGTATGCTCTCTCTAGTTTCTTTTTGGACGCACTCAGAGCTATGAGTTTTCCTCTTAGAAATGCTTTCATTGTTTCCCATAAGTTTGGGTATGTTGAGGCTTCATTTTCATTAAACTCCAAAAAGTCCTTAATTTTTTCTTTATTCCTTCCTTGACCAAGGTATCATTGAGAAGAGTGTTGTTCAGTTTCCACGTGAATGTTGGCTTTCTATTGTTTATTTTGTTATTGAAGATCAGCCTTAGTGCATGGTGATCTGATAGGATGCATGGGAAAATTTCTGTATCTGTTGAGGCCTGTTTTGTGACCTATTATGTGGTCAGTTTTGGAGAAGGTACCATGAGGTGCTGAGAAGAAGGTATATCCTTTTGTTTTAGGATAAAATGTTCTGTAGATATCTGTCAGATCCATTTGTTTCATAACTTCTGTTAGTTTCACTGTGTCCCTGTTTAGTTTCTGTTTCCATGATCTGTCCATTGGTGAAAGTGGTGTGTTGAAGTCTCCCACTATTATTGTGTGAGGTGCAATGTATGCTTTGAGATTTACTAAAGTTTCTTTAATGAATGTGGCTGCCCTTGTATTTGGAGCATAGATATTCAGAATTGATAGTTCCTCTTGGAGGATTTTACCTTTGATGAGAATGAAGTGCCCCTCCTTGTCTTTTTTGATGACTTTGGGTTGGAAGTCAATCTTATCAGATATTAGGATGGCCACTCCAGCTTGTTTCTTCATACCATTTGCTTGGAAAAATTGTTTTCCAGCCTTTCATTCTGAGGTAGTGTCTATCTTTTTCTCTGAGGTGAGTTTCCTGTAAGCAGTAAAATGTTGGGTCTTGTTTGTGTAGCCAGTTTGTTAGTCTCTGTCCTTTTATTGGGGAGTTGAGACCATTGATATTAAGAGATATTAAGGAAAAGTAATTGTTGGTTCCTCCTATTTTTGTTTTAAAGTTGGCATTCTGTTTTTGTGGCTGTCTTCTTTTAGGTTTGTTGAGGGATTACCTTCTTGTTTTTTCTAGGGCGAGGTTCCCGTCCTTGTATTGGTTTTTTTCTGTTATTATCCTTTGAAGGGCTGGATTCGTGGAAAGGTAATGTGTGAATTTGGTTTTGTCGTGGAATACTTTGGTTTCTCCATCTATGGTAATTGAGAGTTTGGCTGGGTATAGTAGCCTTGGCTGGACTTTGTGTTCTCTTAGTGTCTGCATAACATCTGTCCAGGCTCTTCTGGCTTTCATAGTCTCTGGTGAAAAATCTGGTGTAATTCTGATTGGTTTGCCTTTATAAGTTACTTGACCTTTTTCCCTTACTGCTTTTAGCATTCTATCTTTATTTAGTGCATTTGTTGTTCTGATTATTATGTGTCAGGAGGAATTTCTTTTCTGGTCCAGTCTATTTGGAGTTCTGTATGCTTCTTGTATGTTCATGGGCATCTCTTTCTTTAGATTTGGGATGTTTTCTTCTATAATTTTGTTGAAGATATTTGCTGGTCCTTTGAGTTGAAAATCTTCATTCTCATCCACCCCTATTACCCGTAGGTTTTGTCTTCTCATTGTGTCCTGGATTTCCTGGATATTTTGAGTTAGGATCTTTTTGCATTTTCCATTTTCTTTGATTGTTGTGCCGATGTTCTCTATGGAATCTTCTGCACCTGATATTCTCTCTTCCATCTCTTGTATTCTGTTGCTGATGCTCGAATCTATGGTTCCAGATTTCTTTCCTAGGGTTTCTATCTCCAGTGTTGCCTCACTTTGAGTTTTCTTTATTGTATCTACTTCCCTTTTTAGGTCTAGTATGGTTTTGTTCATTTCCATCACCTGTTTGGATTTGTTTTCCTCTTTTTCTGTAAGGACTTCTACCTGTTTGATTGTGTTTTCCTGTTTTTCTTTAAGGACTTGTAACTCTTTAGCAGTGTTCTCCTGTATTTCTTTAAGTGAGTTATTAAAGTCCTTCTTGATGTCCTCTACCATCATCATGAGATATGCTTTTAAATCTGGGTCTAGGTTTTCGGGTGTGTTGGGGTGCCCTGGACTGGGTGAAGTGGGAGTGCTGGGTTCTGATGATGGTGAGTGATCTTGCTTCCTGTTAGTAAGATTCCTACGTTTACCTTTCGCCATCTGGTAATCTCTGGAGTTAGTTGTTATAGTTGACTCTGTTTAGAGATTGTTCTTCTGGTGATTCTGTTACCATCTATCAGCAGACCTGGGAGACAGACTCTCTCCTCTGAGTTTCAGTGCTCAGAGCACTCTCTGCTGGCAAGCTCTCCTCTTACAGGGAAGGTGCACAGATATCTTGTGTTTGGACCTCCTCCTGGCTGAAGAAGAAGGCCCAAAACAGGACCTTTCCCAGAAGCTGTGTTGCTTTGGCAGGGCCCAGAAGCTGTCAGCTTCTGTGGTGCACACTCTCACCTGTGCAGACTAAGTTCCTAAGTTCAGCGGAGTCCCAGAACCAAGGTGGTGCCCACTGCTCCTGAGGCTGAGGGCTTCCAAGCCAGGCGGACACCTGTCCTCTGGTTGGGACGGTGGCCGGCTGTCTGCGGCCCGAAAAGGGTGCTGCCTCAGCGGCTCTGTGCCTCTGCCTGTCCCAGAAGCTGTCCGGTTCTGTGGTGAACCCTCTTACCTGTTCAGACTAATTTCCTAAGTTTGGCGGAGTCCCGGAACCAAGGTGGCACCCGCTGCTCCTGAGACTGAGGCCTTCTGATCCAGGCGGACACCTGTCCTCTGGTTGGGACGGTGGCCGGCTCCCTACCTTAATTTTTAAGAAAATCTCCCTCCAAGCTTAAAGTCTAACATTTAGTTCAGGCTAACTAGCCTAAATATTTTTCCAAATTGATCACTGGAATGAGGGACATGAGTACCACATAGAATTTATGGTGGTGCTAAGGAGCTAAGCCCACATCTTCCTGCTCACATTGCCACCATTTCACCTCTACACCATTTTCTCAGTTCCAAAACGATCTTTCTTCATTCTCATTGGGTCCTTTTTTCTCCTTGTAAATCATGAACAAAAGTTAAATTGGAATTTTAAAATACCTTTGAAAGTTTTGAATATCTCTAATTCTTTTTCATATGACTAATGATCTCTGATAGTTGTCTTAGTTAGGATTTTTGTGCTGTCATAAAACACCATGACCAAAGGAAACTTGGAGAGAAAAGGGATTATTTCAGCTTACATATTCTAATTAGTCCATTATGAAAGGAGGGCAGGAACTCAAGGCACAAACTGAACCAGAAATCATGGAAGAGTGCCTCTTACTGTCTAGCTTCCAGTGGTTTTCTCAGCTTGTTCTTTTATCCTTCTCCGGACCACCTGATGGGAAAGGGGATTGTGGGGCAGTGTACTGGCTGGTTTTGTGTGTCAACTTGACACAGACTGGAGTTATCACAGAGAAAGGAGCTTTAGTTGAGGAAGTGCCTCCATGAGATCCAGCTGTGGGGCATTTTCTCAATTAGTGATCAAGGGAGGAGGCCCCTTGTGGGTGGTACCATCCCTGGGCTGGTAGTCTTGGGTTCTATAAGAAAGTATGCTGAGCAAGCCAGGGAAAGCAAGCCAGGAAAAACCCCTCCATGGCCTCTGCATCAGCTCCTGCTTCCTGACCTGCTTGAGTGCCAGTCCTGACTTCCTTTGTTGATGAACAGCAGTGTGGAAGTGTAAGCTGAATAAACCCCTTCCTCCCCAACTTGCTTCTTGGTCATGATGTTTATGCAGGAATACCCTAACTAAGGCAGGCAGTGAGCTTTACACAGACAGCCTGGTTCCCGGTTGAGCATAGGCTTTGAACCCCAGTGACCTGGTAGATGGTGACTTCTACCTGCATGGGACAGCAAGTGTTCAGCCACATTGCCTGCCCCCACCCCGGCTCCTGTCATAACTACAACCTCCCACAGCGCCCTGCAGAGAGGTGTGTAGCCACGAGCCATGTAAGCAATGCCCCAAGCTTCTGGTATTCTGTCTGGACTCCACCCCACCCCTACCCCTCATCCCCAGTTACCTGGTAACAGCCAGGTATGCCCCTCCCCAGAGTTACCTGGCAACAGCCAGGTAGGCCAGACCCACTATAAAAGGGTCTGTTACCCCCTCCTCTCTCTCTTACTCTCTTTCTTACTCTCTTGCTCTTACTCTTGCCTCTCAACCTCCTGCTTCCCTTCCCTTACCCAATCTCTCCACATGGCCATGGCTAGCCTCTACTTCCCTACTCTTTTCCTATCTCTTCCTTTCTACAATAAACACCTTAAAACCATGGACTGCCTCTTCTTATTGGGATCCGCAGTACTGGAGCAATGGAGCAGGTGTTCCCCTAATGAGCTACACGTCTAACCTCCTACCAGGAGACCTCCCTGTACTCCAGCCACGGTCTCCACCAAACCAACCTGCCCGCTGAGCCAGAACATTCTTGTCTTAGTTAGGGTTTTACTGCTGTGAACGGACATCTTGACCAAGGCAAGTCTTATAAAAACATTAATAAGGGCTGGCTTACAGGTTCAGAGGTTCAGTCCATTATCATTAAGGTGGGAGCATGGCAGTATCCAGGCAGGCATGGCACAGGCAGAGCTGAGAGTTCTACATCTTCATCCAAAGGCTGCTAGTGGAAGACTAACTTCCAGGCACCTAGGGTGGGAGTATTAAGCCCACACCCATAGTGACACACCTACTCCAACCATGTCACACCTATTTCAACAAGACCACACCTCCAAATGGTGCCACTCCCTGGTGCAAGAATATACAAACCATCACATCTCTCTTCCTGCCCTTTTCCCTTCAGCCTCAGTCCAAAGTCTGACCACAACTCTCCACTCTGTTCTCAGCTCTTCTGCAACATCCAGAGGTATCTGAGGTGTCCAAGATGGAGAACCTGACATCCCTAGCCTCTGTGATGCCCAGGGCCCCCAGAGTCGACTCTTCCTCAGCACCCAGTAGTGTCTGTGGTGCCCCGAGAGTCTGAGCCTGACTCTAGTGGGTCCTTGGGGACCTCAGACTATGTCTACCCCACCCCTGGCATGGGGGGTCCTGTGGCTTCTCACACTTCCCTCCCTCCCCAGCAGTGCCACTAGGGTTCGTGCACTCAAACTTCCCGAATCTGCTATGCCCAGCGGCTTGAGCCTTGGGCTGGACATGGGACCTCATTTTTGATTCACAGGGAATGGCACTACCTAGAGTTATATGAACCCTCCCAATCCAGCATTAATTAAGAAAATGCTCCCACAGTTATGGCTATAGAATGATATCATGGATATACATTTTTCTCAGTTGAGGTTTGCTTTTGTCAGATTGCACTTACTTGTATTTAGTTGACAGAAACAAAAAACAATTCAATATTAAACAACACATTAATACCTAATTTAAGTTTCCAGTACCCATCTTCAAGTAGCTTCTAAGTATCTGTAACACCAGTTGCAGAAGTTTCAGTACTTCTGACCTCTGAGGGCACCCTGATTCCTGTGTACAAATCCACTCACAGATGCCACATACATTTTCAAATAATTAATATTAAAAATTAGAAATTAAAATAATAAGTAAAGGTTTTATTTTGATATGTGAAAATATGATATGTATATTTTAATATATAAGAATTCTATTTATGATTCTAACATTAATACTTTATTTAACATACATATTTCATACTTTTTATTTTAAAACTGAGATTGAAATCTCATAATATTTTAAAATAATAGTACTGTACTAACAAGAAAGATTCATAAATATAAATTATTTTCTTTTATATGATAAAACATAATCTATTAAAATGTATTAAATGTTTATAATTTAAAATTTTCAGTTACTTAATAAATGTATTATTATGTCTGTAATCCAAACACTTGTAAAGTAGTCTGGAGGATCAAGAGTTTAAGACCAGGTTGCCTCAAAACAACACAAATGCACATGCACATACATACATACAATGGTGATAATATTTACCTTATTCTTTTGCATGTTTTTCTGGATATAAGACCCTGTGTACAATAATGGACTCAAATGTACATAAAAATGGAGAGTCCACATGTTATTCTGCTTCAAATATAACTCACTGTGAAATGGGTACCCTATTTACACAAAGACAAAAGTTAAACTTAAATTAATTTTGGAATAAAAAAATCAGATGATATACTACAATATCAATATAAAGGATAGTTTGGAAATTTTTATAACCTACTGGTTACATTGAATAAAAACATGTCCATTTACATTAAAAATGTGCTTTATTTGTGTTTTGAAATTTCTATGTTGTTCTAAACCCAGGTGAGTTGCCCCTGCTTAAAATGGAGTCACAGGAACCAGATCCCAGACTATATTTTCAGAAACAATAATTTTGTATATTTACCTTTTATTGAACAAAATATTGATCAGGCTGAATTTTATAGTTCAAGATTCATGAAACAGTTTTTAAACTCATATAAAGAGGTCATTGTGTATACCTCTAAAATTCAGGGAAAGCAGGCAATTTATCAAAGATAATGAATTGTTCAGATAATAGTTGGAATCACCAAACTTCAAAAGTAATTTGTATATTGAGAAAATTTTCTGTCCAAGAGGTGTCAGGAGCCATAATGGGACAAGCTATTAATAACTAGCAGGTGATCATCCTGAGTTGGCCTGCTTTGGATTATTACATAATCTGCAACAGTTTTTCCCTTATTAAGCAAGGCTGTGAGGGATTCATTTTAGGAAATATTCCTGCTATTAATATGTGTGTCCTGTTATTATTAAACATGTATAACAATCACTAAGTAATAGCACACCCCTTTGGAGCAGATCTATGAAGATGTACTGTCTTGTGGTGATGCTATATAGACAAATAAATAGGTGACATCTTAAGTCTTAATGATGATCCAATAAGAATTCCTAAAATTATATCTGTGATTATTAAGCTCTTTTATAGAGGGGCTGCTATTAGGTCCTTTTTCTGATAGTCAAAATTGTGATGAGAACTCTGGCAATTTCCCAAGTGTCACCAGTTCATTGCTCTTAGGTAGTAACCAGACTTTCTCCTACTCAGAGCATATTCCAAGAGATTGTAAAACAATTAACCAAAGGTCATAAAAAGGGAACTAATGATTTATTATAGGTGCTAGGACAGAAGATAAAATATTGACTAGGCTTATCTATACAAAGCTTCACTAATAACTTAGTTATGGTTTTAAACCTTCAGTGAGCCTGTGGAGCTAAGACAGGTGATGGATATTACTCCTAATGAATATGCATGTAAACATGCTCAGTTGTAAACGATTTCAATTTATGATTTGATTTTTTTGTGTGAACTTGTGATGAACTTTGTAACATGTGATCATGTATTCTGAAAGATGTATAAGTACTGAGTGTAGCCGCCAATGGCCATATGTTACTGGGTTCCTGAAAGGAAAGCTGGGGATGGATGGGAAAGTCAACAAGAGAAATAATGTGCCAAGACAAAGTTCTCTGTATGGCAATCTTTAATGTATGGCACTGAATATATATGGGAAAACCCAAGGACCCATCCCTTTGTTTTGGCTGGGTTCTGTTGCTAGTTTCAGCTGGATTGAATTGCAGAGTAGGCCCTTCAGCAGCTCAGAGGCAGTTCTCAGTTCTCTGGCAGGAAGATGTAAATATAGCAAAACCAGACTCCAGGCTCCTGTAACCTGCCCCCCTCAGCCTGAAACCTGGTTGCTCAGGTTTCACTGTTAGCAAGAAGAGAGCATGGGGTGGAGCCTGTCGCCCTATCGTTCTGCCACTCCCACTGCTGCTGCCTGCCGCCTAGCTGTTCCGGAGCCAAACACATGGTCACCTGAAACTGGACTCTAGGATGATTTGGCAGGAATGGGCCCCTCCCCACTCCTTCATAACTCAGTGCACCGAATAGCAAAATGGAGCTTTGATCAGAATCTGGTTGTCTTAGCTCCGTTCTTTCTCTCGTCAGTCTAGTTCCCTTTCTTTCAGCTCGAGTCTGCCACTTCAGCCATACCCTATTCCTCACGAGCCGAGCCACTGGACGGCACGCAACAGTTTGGCACCTGAACAGGGACTTGAAGAATGGCAGAAGGATGCTGAGAGAACGCTGTTCGTGTGGCGCTCCACAGGAAAAGCAAATGGTCTTCATATTGGGCACTGGAGCAACAAACAGGTACACATGCTAGCGCTAGCTTAAAATTTCATTTTTTAAAGTGTTGCTGAGGGTGTGGTAGGATACAAACTAAGCTTGAGTTGGTGCTAACCCAACGCTGGTTCTGCTTTGGTCAGCAGCATATTAATCGGAACTAGAAACTGGAATCAGGTGGTTGTCCCCAGCTTTTAGGAGCTGTTTCAGTCAAGAGAAGGTAGGGTTTGAAGTTATGGATCAGGCAGTCATCCGTAGTTTTCAGGAGCTGTTTCAGGCCAGAGGAGTAGGGCTTGAAGTACAATTGGTAAGAAATTTTTTAGATTGGTTAAATAGCTGTTGCCCATGGTTCAAGGAAGAAGAAACAGTAGATTGCAGAACCTGGGAGAAAGTTGGTGAGGCCTTGAAAATCACTCAGGCAGATAATTTCACCTTAGGCCTCTGGGCACTCGTAAATGATGCTATCAAAGATGTTACCTCTCTGGGGTTAGATTGTACCCAGGCAGAGCTTGTAGAATCTCAGGAAGAGTGCCTATCAGAGAGGGCCTTCTCAGAAAAGGGTCCTCTTAACTCTAAAATTGATAAATGTGGAAACTCTGATGATGAACTAATGTCTAACAAGAATCACTGAGATAGAGGAGCTGCCCATTATTTTGGTGAGAATTGGCCTTCTTTTGAGTCTCCCGCTCCACCTATGGTCCCCACCTTAGGAGGTGCCACTCATAGGGACACACAACTAAGCAAATTTGAGTTTGAAATTAGGCTTCAGAAGTTGACAAATGAGCTTTGGAAGCTAAAAAGGATGTCAGAAGTGGGGAAGAGTAACTCTTCTAAAGTTCACCAGGTGCCACTAGAAAGAGCTGTGAGTCAGGCTTGTGGGAGAGGACAGAATATGTCTGATATGCTAGCCTTTCCTGTGGTCGAGGTAGTTGATCAGCAAGATACTAGGGTCAGACATTACCAGACTTTGGATTTCAAGTTGATAAAAGAGTTAAAAATGGCTGTTGTGCAATATGGCCCTTCAGCCCCATTTACTCAAGCGTTACTGGATACAGTTGTGGAGTCACACTTAACCCCCCCTAGATTGGAAGACGCTTTGTAAGTCTACCCTGTCAGGAGGAGGTTTTTTGCTTTGGGATTCTGAATGGCGAGACGCCAGTAAGAAAACTTCCACTTTAAATGCTCAGGCTGGTAATTTAGACTGGGATAGCAACATGCTTTTAGGAGAGGGTCCATATGAGGGACATACAAATCAGATTGATTTTCCCGTTACAGTGTACGCGACGCGGCAGCTGTGCTTGGGGACTGTGCTTGGGGACTGTTGCCAGTTAAAGGACATACTGGTGGAAGTTTAGCTAGCATTCGGCAGAGTTCTGATGAGCCTTACCAAAACTTTGTGGACAGGCTTTTGATTTCAGCTAGTAGAATTCTTGGAAAGTCGGACACCGGAAGTCCTTTCGTTATGTAATTAGCTTATGAGAATGCTAACACAATGTGCTGAGCCGCAATTCAACCGCATAAGGGACAGACAGATTTGGCGGGATATGTCCATCTTGTGCAATTTCGCAGGGGACCCATGTACAAGCAATGTTCTTGCGGAAACGAGGGAATAATGCATGTTTTAAACATGGAAGTTTGGATCATTTTAAAAGTAGTTATCCTAATAACAAAGGTGCTGAGAATGGGCAAGCAGGCCGTGCCCCAGAAATTTGTCCCCGGTGCAGGAAGAGCCACCACTGGGCCAGGGAGTGCAAGTCTAAGCCAGGCGTTCTGAGCCGCCTGGTGCTGGGAAACAAAGGAAGGGGTCATCCCCAGACCCCAACTTACTCAAAGAAAACAGCTTATGGGGCTATAAATCTGCTTCCCAGCCAAAATGATCAGTTTTTGAGCTTGTCAGGTCAAACCCAGGAAATACAAGACTGGACCTCTATTCCACCATCCACGCAGTATTAACCCCAGAAATGGGAGTCCAAACTCTGCCTACCGGAGTCTTTGGACCACTACCTGTAGAAACCAGTGGCTTTCTTTTAGGAAGAAGCAGTTCTATTGTAAAAGGCCTGCAGATTTATTCAGGTGTAATAAATCATGATTATGAGGGAGAAATTAAAATCATAGCTGCTTCCCCTCATGGTGTTAGGTCTCCAGTTAAAGGAGATATTGGTGGAAGTTTTGCTAGCATTCGGCAGAGTTCTGATGAGCCTTACCAAAACTAATCAGAGAATTGCTCAACTTACTTTTATCCCTTTACGTCAGTCACCGTATAGATCCTTTAAAAATGAGAGAGGACAAAGTAGCTTTGACTCCTCTGGCATAAATTGGGTTCAATCTATTACTAATTCTTGCGCGCGCTCAACTGGCCAGGAAGAACGACGCTGCTACAGGATCCTTCTGCACACATTTATTCAGTCCTGTTTCTTCTTTCTCCATATATCTCCCTTGTTTATATCTCCCTTGTTTTTATATCTCCCCTGTTTATATCTCCCTTGTTTATATCTCTCCCTTGTTTATATATCTCCCTTGTTTATATCTCCCTTGTTTATATATCTCCCTTGTTTTTATATCTCCCCCCTAATAGTAATCCTCTCTCGAATAATAATCCTCCCTCTAACCCGGGCCTCTCACTCCTTTTATACTCTCTCTCATCCACGAACCGCAGGCCACGCCCCCTCGCCAGTCACGAGGCTTCAGCTAATCAGGGCAGCAGGGGCAAATCTCCACCAAATTGGATTCACCTGTATCCTGGTACACCTGCGCAGCACTCAAGGTGTTTGTGTCTCATATGAGGAAGTCAGGTGCAAGTCATATGACTTAGCTGCAGTCCGTGGCGCCTTTGGGACTGCCGCCACACCTGCTCCCCACAATTCCCCCTTTTTTCTTTTTTGGCAGAGAGAATGTCTGTAGATAGCCCCCCGCAGCCATGCCCCTTACCCGTTCTTGGGTGACAAACAGCATTGGTTTGATCCCTGTCTTAGGTTGGTGACATGCCCAGGGAGTCTTATCACTGACTACCTCTCTATTATGCCAAGCCACACCTGGGGAGATTGTGTTTTGCTTGCGGCAGGTGCATCAAAGGGCCAGGATGTTGATTAATCTATGGCCAGATCTTAATTGCTGCAAGCAAGCCTCATGGGTGAAGGTAGAGGTCTGATCCCCAGTGTGCAAGCATAGGGGCCCTACACAAAACCATCCCTTAGGCTCATCACCCAGAGAGGTCTTGGCCAGCTCCTGTGTCATTTTTCCTGGGGGAAGGGAACTAGGACACTGAACCTTCATGCAATCAGACATGCCTTCCACAGGATGCCAACAGCAAGCTATCCTCTGTGCAGTGCTTAGCCTCGCAACCCATGGCATAAAGCAGCATTATTTCTTTTAGAGCGGCAAACCGAATCTGAGGAGATTGTCCCGCCTCCACTGCAGCAAAAGCCTATGCTACCATGGCGAAAGTGCGGGCCGCACACTCTGCACCTAACACATGTGCCAAACACAAAACACACACACACTATAACAAGCATACATCCCAGGGCTCTCATCCCCGCTCATCTTCTCTGAAGCAAGGGATAGATAGCCAGAGGGGCTATCTCTTTAAGGGGAATTCAGGGATCAAAAAGCGTGGAAAAATTTGAATGTCATGTCGAGCTGGTATCGGCTTCTGGAACACCGAAAGGATCTCTCATCTCGGCTCCATCCTTTGTGCTTGTGGGATCATCCACCACATCCACAGGGGCAACTGGATCAGGAGCCTCATTCTTGCAGCGTCTCACCAATCTCTCCAGCACCCAAAGAGGTTCCGTCTGGTCCTGTGGAAACACACAAACAGACCCTCTCGCCCACATCAACACCTGATCCTGTCGATCCTCTCCAAATCTCCGGACAGAAGGTCCACCTACAGGTGGCTGCTGAGGAGGCATAGGGAGGCGGCACAAAAGCTAATTCGCCTTCCTCCTCCACCTCGGCTCTTTTGTTTTGTCCTTTCTGTCCACCTGATAACACTGTGTCTTTCTTTTTCCTTTTTCTTTTTAAGCCCTTCTCCTCTTCTGACATACTTTCTTGTTGCTCTGTAAGGATTTTCTGACCTGTCTTGACTGCCTCTACACACAAACAGTAACAGAGTCCATATATCAGAACAAACAAGACCAAAACTATCAGACCTACCCACAAAGGGTCAATGGGAGAAAAAAAGCATAACTACACAGCGAGGATCTATTGATCACTACACTGAGGTTATCATAGTTCCTTAACTTGTCCCCAAACCAGGAACCTTAACTTGTCCCAAAACCAGGAACCTTATCGTTACTTTGTGCCTCCTTCCTGGCAACTTTATATTCCCCTCTATTTTATCGGAGGTCCTTCCCAAACTCCTGGGTTACTTTGTGCCTACTTCCTGGCAACTTTATGCTCACCTCTATTTTATCCGAGGTCCTTCCCAAACTCCTGGGGTCCCAAGTTTCACTCACCGTGAACTTACCCTGCCGGCAACCACTGACTGCTGAAAGTTCTGAACTCGGTGGGGGAGTCGGTTCCCCGTACGGGCCACCAATTGTCGCGTCCGCTCTCGACCAGCAAGAACGACACGACCACCAGTCCTTCTAACAGCAGTTTACTCAGTCTTCATCTTTCTTCTTTCTCTTCATCAGTACCGTTCCCCAGCTGAAGAGTTCTGAATCCACGCCGGATCCTTCTCAACAGTCTGTTTTACGGGAACTTTTATTAACCACTCCTTCCCCGTGATGCAGTTCTGAATCCTCCCTGTAGCAGGGGGTCTTCACTCATGCCTGAAGATGTTTCTTGTCCCGGGTTTCGGCACCACTTCTTGCGCGCGCTCAACTGGCCAGGAAGAACGACGCTGCTACAGGATCCTTCTGCACACATTTATTCAGTCCTGTTTCTTCTTTCTCCATATATCTCCCTTGTTTATATCTCCCTTGTTTTTATATCTCCCCTGTTTATATCTCCCTTGTTTATATCTCTCCCTTGTTTATATATCTCCCTTGTTTATATCTCCCTTGTTTATATATCTCCCTTGTTTTTATATCTCCCCCCTAATAGTAATCCTCTCTCGAATAATAATCCTCCCTCTAACCCGGGCCTCTCACTCCTTTTATACTCTCTCTCATCCACGAACCGCAGGCCACGCCCCCTCGCCAGTCACGAGGCTTCAGCTAATCAGGGCAGCAGGGGCAAATCTCCACCAAATTGGATTCACCTGTATCCTGGTACACCTGCGCAGCACTCAAGATGTTTGTGTCTCATATGAGGAAGTCAGGTGCAAGTCATATGACTTAGCTGCAGTCCCTGGCGCCTTTGGGACTGCCGCCACACCTGCTCCCCACAATTAATCAGAGACCTAACCTTAAATTGACATTTGATAGAAAAAGCTTTGAAGGATTAATAGATACTGGGGCCGATGTAACGATTATAAGAGGGCAGGACTGGCCCTCAAACTGGCCCTTGACTGATTCCTTAATTCATCTTCAAGGAATTGGGTACGCTAGTAACCTAAAACATAGTTCTAAATTGCTAACCTGGAGAGATGGGGATGGAAAATCAGGAAAACTTCAGCCGTACGTTATGTCAGATTTGCCTGTAACTCTGTGGGGAGGAGATCTGTTGTCACAGATGGGCGTAATAATGTACAGTTCTAATGAGATGGTGACTAAGCAGACATTCAGGCAAGGACCTCTGCCTGGTCATGGACTAAAAAAGAAGGGACAGGGAATTAAGACTTTTGAAGATCCTAAACCTCACTCTAACACAAGAGGTTTAAAGTATTTTCAGTAGCGGCCACTATCTTGCCTGTATCCCACTTCGAAAAAAATCTAATGGCTTAATGATATTCCAGAGTGGGTAGATCAGTGGTCTTTACCTAAAGAAAAAAATCTAAGCTGCTTCTTTGCTAGTGCAGGATCAGTTAGAAGCCAGACATTTGGTGGAGTCTCATTCTCCTCATACACCAATTTTCATTATCAAGAAGAAATTGGGTAAATGGAGACTGTTACAAGATTTTAGAAAAGTTAATGAAACTATGGTACCTATGGGAACTTTACAACCGGGGCTTCCCTCCCCAGTAGCCATTCCTAAGGGATATTATGAAATTGTTATAGATCTGAAAGATTGTTTCTTTACCATCCCTTTGCATCCAAAGGATTGTGAAAGATTAGCTTTTAGTGTTCCTTCTGTAAATTTTAAGGATCCTATGAAAAGATATCAATGGACAGTTCTCCCGCAGAGGATGGCTAATAGTCCTACCTTATGTCAAAAGTTTGTGGCACAAGCCATTCAGCCTGTGAGACAACAATGGCCAAAGATTTACATCATTCATTTCACAGATGATGTTTTGATGGCGGGAAAAGACCCCCAGGATTTGCTTTTGTGCTATAGAGACTTACAAAAAGCCTTAGCTGATAAGGAATTGCAAATAGCTTCTGAAAAGATACAAACTCAGGATCCTTATAATTATTTGGGTTTTAAACTCACTGATCAAGCTGCTTTTCCCCAGAAGATTGTTATTCATAGAGAAAACTTAAGGACCTTGAATGATTTTCTAAAATTGTTATGTGTCATTAATTGGCTTCGCCCCTATTTAAAGCTTACTACAGGGGAGTTGAAACCTTTATTTGATATTCTTAAAGGGAGTTCTGATCCTACTTCCCCTAGATCCCTAACCTCAGAAGGATTGCTTGCCTTACAGCTATTGGAAAAAGCTATTGAAGAGCAATTTGTCACTTCTATAGATTACTCCTTGCCGTTGCATCTGTTAATTTTTAATATGACTCCTGTGCCTACAGGACTGCTATGGCAGAAATTCCCTATAATGTGGATACATTCGAGGATTTCTCCTAAACGTAATATCTTGCCATATCATGAAGCAGTGGCCCAGATGATTATCACTGGAAGAAAGCAGGCATTAACTTATTTCGGCAAAGAGCCAGATATTATTGTTCAGCCTTAAAGCGTAAGTCAGGACACTTGGCTGAAACAGCATCGTACAGATTGGTTGCTTGCACAAATAGGGTTTAATGGAACTATAGATAGCCACTACCCCTAAGATAGGTTGATAAAATTTTTAAATGTACATGAGGTGATATTTCCTAAAATGACTTCCTTACAGCCTTTATATAATGCGCTATTGATTTTTACTGATGGCTCCTCCAAAGGGCGAGCTGGATATCTTATTAATAATCAACAAGTTATCATAGAGACTTCTGGCCTTTTGGCTCAGTTAGCCGAATTAACAGCAGCAGTACTGAAGGTCTTTCAGTCTGTACATGAGACTTTTAATATCTTTACTGACAGTTTATATGTTGCACAATCAGTACCCTTATTGGAGACCTGTGGTACGTTTAACTTTAATACGCCATCAGGATCCTTATTTTCAGAATTGCAAAACATCGTTCTTGCCCGGAAAAATCTGTTTTATATTGACCACATATGATCTCACTCTGGTCTTCCTGGACCTTTAGCTGAAGGCAATGATTGTATTGACAGAGCTTTAATAGGAGAAGCCTTAATTTCAGATCCTGTTGCTTTGGCCAAACGTGATCATGAAAAGTATCACCTCTCTAGCCATACCTTAAGGCTCCAACATAAGATCAATAAGGAGCAAGCGAGAATGATTGTAAAACAATGTCCTAAATGTATTACATTATCTCCAGTGCCATATTTAGGAGTCAATCCTAGAGGTCTTATGCCTAATCATATTTGGCAAATGGATATAACCCATTATGCAGAATTTAGAAAATTAAAATATATACATGTTTGTATCGATACTTGTTCAGGATTTCTTTTGCTTCTCTGCATACAGGAGAGGCTTCTAAAAACGTAATTGATCATTGCCTACAAGCTTTTAATGCCATGGGATTGCCTAAACTTATTAAGACAGATAACCGGCCATCCTATTCTAGTAAAAATTTTATTTCATTCTGTAAAGAATTCGGTATTAAACATAAATCTGGAATTTCTTATAACCCCATGGGACAAGGTATAGTTGAACGTGCTCATTGCACCTTAAAGAATTGGCTTTTTATGACAAAACAGGGGCAGTTATAACCCCAAGGTCACCAAAGGCACATCTTGTTTTTGCTTTATTTGTTCTAAATTTTTTGCAAACTGATATTAAAGATCAGTCTGCAGTGGATCGCCATTGGCATCCAGTTACTTCTAATTCTTATGCATTGGTAAAATGGAAGGACCCACTAACTAATGAATGGAAGGGTCCAGATCTGGTTCTAATCTGGGGAAGGGGCTCGGTCTGTGTTTTTTCAGGAGAAGAAGATGGAGCACGATGGCTGCCCGAGAGATTAATTCATCAGCTGAACACAGATCCTGAATCTTCTTGTAAGTATCACTCTGAGGGCTAAAATTCCTCTTTTGCCTAGAAATCAGTTGGGAACACAGGCTCCCAGAAAAGTTGTTTTCTTGCAACTCTCAGAGCCAGCTCCCCCATAAGGAGTCTGGAGACTGAGCTTGAGCCTTGCTAATTTGCAACTGAATAAAGTACCTGGACTTCCCCCAAAAGAAGTTTTGCATTGTTACCTTCTCATTGTCTGGATCTCCTTTTTTTTTCAAGCAGGTCAATCAACACGCTTCAGCCAGACTGCATGGGCGTGCATCCCTGCCCCCAAGAGCATGCAGGAAGCAGCTACTAATTTTCATTCTAAAGACATTCCAGCTCGTATTGTGGCTTTTGGTCTGATTTGTGATTAAGGTTTGCTACTAGGGCTAGAAAGGCAGAAATTTCAAATATTAGAAGAAATTGGTTTTTATTCTGATAGACGGGCTTAGTCCCTTAGCTGGTCTCTGGTTTTCCACCCTTGCTGTTATTGCAAGGTCCCCTTAGTTCATCAGGCTGTGGAAATAACAGAGATGAGGAGGGTGACCTCCAGCTCCTAATATAGCCTAAGAGCCACAAATTGTGGTGTTACTAGTGACATAATTCTTGTTGAGGCCTTGCTCAATCTGAGGTTGACAATTCTCCCTTAGGAGCTTCACAGTACTCAGAACTGTGCATGCTGCTTCGTAATAACATGAATACAGTTATGGGCACCAGCGTGGGTGCAGGAAATTTCACTGCAGGGGAAGGTCCAATGTGACCATTTCTGGGTTCTCTGAGAGATACACCCGGTTTGGATGGAGGTTGGTATCTAGTTCCAGTTACAACCAAGAAGATCTTTCTAAGGCTCTGCCTCCCTTCCCCAAAAGATACCAAGAGCCATGATTGTGGGTCGTGCCAGCATCCACGGGAGGAATCGGGTCAATGTCCCTCCAGCCATGGTTAAAGTCCACTGATCCAAGGATGAGAAAATCATTTGATTACCTCAGTTAAGTGTGGCCTTATTAAGCTTAATTCATCGGGGGCGGGGGGGGGGGAGGTTGAAGACCATACTGTTAGGAGGGCAAGCCCTTCACAGCCTCCCACCCTAACAAGCCAAATGGCCTTGTACTACGGAGCCTGTCCTCACCCCCTCCTCTCTGTTCCCCGCCTGTCATCCAAGGCTGCAGAGGAGAATCCACATACTCTCCTTCAGTGTTACCATAATATAGTGCCTTTCAAAATTGTACAGTCTTGTTCAGTCAGTGTCCCAACGCCCTAGATAGACCATGTAGCTGACTGCTTGGTATTCAGTAAAAATTCAACAAGGAAGTTACCTATTCAGTAACTAATTAGCATTATAAAAGACGGAGCCAACAGCTCAGGGCTAGTCTGCTAGATGTTTACTAGTACAGAAAGGACAGTCTTATCCAGATACGGTTTACCATAAGAAAAGTTAGGAATTCCCACTGAGACGGGTTTCTTCATTAGGCCCTAAGAATTCAGGCAAAACTATTGATCATAAATAAATTTTATGCCTCAGGCCAGCCTTTTCTTTTTTATATTAACAACAGGGAGGAGATGTAACCTCCCCCCCTCAGCCTGAAACCTGGTTGCTCAGGTTTCACTGTTAGCAAGAAAAGAGCATGGGGTAGAGCCTGCCACCCTATTGTTCTGCCACTCCCACTGCTGCTGGTGCCGTCTAGCTGTTGTGGAGCCAAACACGTGGTCACCTGAAACTGGACTACAGGATGATTTGGCGTGAATGGGCCCCTTCCCCCTCCTTCATAACTCGGTGCACCGAATAGTAAAATGGAGCTTTGATCAGAATCTGGTTGTCTTAGCTCTGTTCTTTCTCTCGTCTGTCTAGTTCCCTTTCATTCAGCTCGACTCTGCCACTTCAGCCATACCCTGTTTCTCAAGAGCCACTGGACGGCATGCAACAGACTCCAGTGTCTGAGGAGGTATGTTTAGCTGACTCAAGGCTGGGGGAAGGGCACAAGTGAGGACAAAGAGATGGGGAGGGAATAAAGAGAATAATTTTTGGCCTTTCCTCACATAGAATAGAAAATTTTCCATTCCTCCCACCTAGGAATATTTTTCCCTTAGAAGAATTTTTCCCTTACTAGAATGTTTTCCTTTTCCTCACTTAAGATCTTTCTGCTTTTCCCTTTAGATAGCTTTCATATGAAACATTTTTACAACTTAGTAATAAACTCTATAATCACTTCTCCAAGTGTCTCATTTTCTTCCTGCTGACTTCTGACTAGCAGGCTGAAAGTTAGAGCTATGCAGTTCCTGCTGAAATAAAACAAAAGCCACATTGCTTAATCCTAGATGTTAGGCTGCAGGTGTTAATCAGCAGTCTTACCCTCAGAAAGAGCAAGAAAGTTTTTAGGACTTTTTAGAAGTGACATCAGCATGAAGCTCAAGAAGAAGGAACATCAAAGTGTAAGTGCTTTGGAAAATTAAATACTCACAGGAGCAAATATGGAGATAAAGTGTAGAGCAGAGACTGAAGGAAAGACCATCCAGAGACTGTCCCACCTGGGGATTCATTCCATATACAGTCACCAAACCGAGATACTATTGTAGTTGCCAAGAAGTGCATGCTGACAGGAGCGTGGTATAGTTGTCTCCTAAGAGGCCCTGCCAGAGCCTTACAAATACAAAGGCAGATGCTTGCAGCAACCTCTGGAATGAACGCAGGATCCCCAATAGAGGAGTTAGAGGAAGAACTAAAGGAGTTGAAGGGGTTTGCAACCGCATAGGAAGAACAATATGAACCAACCAAAGCTCCCGAGAACTAAGTCATCAACAAAGGAGTACAAATAGATCCAGCTGCATATTTAGCATAGGATGATGGCCTTGTCATGCATCAATGGGAGAAGAGGTCCTTGGTCCTATGAAGGCTCAATAGATGCCACAGTGTAGGGGAATCGAAGGTGAAGTGGGTGGGAATGGGTAGGTGGGTGGAGGAACACCCTCATAGAAGCAGGGGGAGGGAGGATGGGATAAGGGGTTTCCAGGAGGTGGGGGAAGTGATAAAAAAATAAATTTCATCAGCATTTCAGTATAGTGAGAAAGCTAGACAGCCCTGAGACCGTCAGACTTTAAAGCCATCACCAGAGTCCTACTCTGTGCTCTTGCCACTACCATTTCTAGGAGGCTCCCAGCAAAGAGGAGATGAGACTGCCTTCTCCATAGAAACAAGGATGGAGAAGTAAACATTAGGAATCTTGGAAAAGAGAAAATGTACCAAATTTTTTCAACATTAAAAAAGTCTATTTTCTACATCTCTTGGAATGAATATTTGTTTTGTTGTGCATTCTTTTGTTTTGTTTTGCTTTTAGATTTAAAGTTATCAATAATGCATTAATGTAATGAACAAAGGAGCTAATTGGAAAGCCAGGAGCAAGGTCTGGGAGTTAAGGAAAGCATATAAATTACTGGTAAGGGAAATAATAAAATAATATGAAGTTGATAGGGAGAATTAGGAGAAAAGCACCTACAATAAAATACAGTACAAATCTCTAAAATAATTGGAACTAGGAAAATGAAACAGATGATAGAACATGTATGGTGTTTCTTCCTATTCAGGTTCTGTGGCTTCTCCCTTGTTTGTCTTTCATAGGTTTCTTACTTAGGGTTTCACTGGTGTGAATAGACACCATGACCAAAGCAAGTCATATAAAGGACAACGTTTAATTAGGACTGCCTTACAGTTTCAAAGGTTCTGTCCATTATCATCAAAGCAGAAACATGGCAGCATGCATGGTGCAGGAAGAGCTGAGAATTCTACATCTTCATCTGAACACTGCTGGGAGAAGATTGGATTCCAGGAGCTAGGATGAAGGTCTTAAAGCCCATGACCACAGTGACACACCTACTTCAATAAGACCACAACCACTCCAATAGGACCACATATCCTAAAATTGCCACTCCCTGGGTTAAGCATATACAAACCATCACATTAGGTATAGCCTCATTTGGAGGAGAGTCAGGCATGTCAGTAGTTTAAATACATTAAATCAGTGCACCCTACCTGCTGAGTGCAATTTCTAGGTGAGGATTCAGCTTTCCCCACCTCTAGCTATATCTTTTTTAGAGATAGGGACAGTTTTTCAGTTCTGGCTCTTCTAGTTCACTACTTCATGCAGAGACAATGTCTTATCCACGACCTCTACTATTGGAAATTTTATCATTGTCACTTCTTTTATTATTATTATTTTAAATTATTATTATTTACTTTGTTCCTTACTTCATATTATCTTACAATATTTGAATTTAATTAAAAGTTTTAAGATGACAGAGCACACAATTTATTAATTAGGGGCTTATTCTGAAAACAGTTCTGGAAGCCAGTTGGAGCACTGGTCAAAGCAAATCAATGTAGCATCCATCCCTACGTCCCACTTAGAAATTGTGGGACATGAAGCTGGCAAAGCATGTGTGTCACTGGCGGAAAAACACTGTAGGCAGTTTAATGTATATCTCATGTGAACAACTGAATCTGTGCTGAAGTTGCTATTGATGTTAACTTTCTTCTGCCTACTGCATTACCAGACAATATTTGTTGTTTTCACCTAGCTTGAACTTCTCTTTAAAACACTTGTGTAGGACAGACAGCATTCCTCAACTGCGGTGCTTCATTGCATGCAAATTTCTTTCTTTTTAAAATATTTTTATTAGGTATTTTCCTCATTTACATTTCCAATGCTATCCCAAAAGTTCCCCATACTCTCCCCCCCACTCTCCTACCCACCCACTCCCACTTTTTGGCCCTAGCGTTCCCCTGTACTGGGGTATATAAAGTTTGCATGCCCAATGGGCCTCTCTTTCCAGTGATGGCTGACTAGGCCATCTTTTGATACATATGCAGCTAGAGTCAAGAGCTCCGAGGTATTGATTAGTTCATAATGTTTTTCCACCTATAGGGTTGCAGATCCCTTTAGCTCCTTGGGTACTTTCTCTAGCTCCTCCATTGGGGGCCCTGTGTTCCAACCAATAGCTGACTGTGAGCATCCACTTCTGTGTTTGCTAGGCCCCGGCATAGTCTCACAAGAGACAACTATATCAGGATCCTTTCAGCAAAATCATGCTAGTGTATGCAATGGTGTCAGCATTTGGAGGCTGATTATGGGATGGATCCCTGGATATGGCAGTCTCTAGGTGTTCCATTCTTTTGTCTCAGCTCCAAACTTTGTCTCTGTAACTCCTTCCATGGGTGTTTTGTTCCCAGTTCTAAGAAGGGGCAAGGTGTTCACACTTTGGTCTTCGTTCTTCTTGAGTTTCATGTGTTTTGCAAATTGTATCTTATATTTTGGGTATTCTAAGTTTCTGGGCTAATATCCACTTATCAGTGAGTACATATCATTTGAGTTCTTTTGTGATTGTGTTACCTCCCTCAGGATGATGCCCTCCAGGTCCATCCATTTGCCTAGGAATTTCATAAATTCATTCTTTTTAATAGCTGAGTAATGCTCCATTGTGTAAATGTACCACATTTTCTGTATCCATTCCTCTGTTGAGGGGCATCTGGGTTCTTTCCAGCTTCTGGCTATTATAAATAAGGCTGCTATGAACATAGTGGAGCATGTGTCCTTCTTACCAGTTGGGGCATCTTCTGGATATATGCCCAGGAGAGGAATTGTGGGATCCTCTGGTAGTACTATGTACAATTTTCTGAGGAACCGCCAGACTGGTTTCCAGAGTGGTTGTACAAGCTTGCAATCCCACCAACAACGGAGGAGTGTTTCTCTTTCTCCACATCCTCGCCAGCATCTGCTGTCACCTGAGTTTTTGATCTTAGCCATTCTGATGGGTGTGAGGTGGAATCTCAGGGTTGTTTAGATGTGCATTTCCCTGATGATTAAGGATGCTGAACATTTTGTCAGGTGCTTCTCAGCCATTCGGTATTCCTCAGGTGAGCATTCTTTGTTTAGCTCTGAGCCCCATTTTTTAATGAGGCTATTTGATTTTCTGGAGTCCACCTTCTTGAGTTCTTTATATATATTGGATATTAGTCCCCTATCTGATTTAGGATAGGTAAAGATCCTTTCCCAATCTGTTTGCCTTTTTGTCTTATTAACGGTGTCTTTTGCCTTACAGAAGCTTTGCAGTTTTATTAGGTCCCATTTATCAATTCTTAATCTTATAGCACAAGCCATTGCTATTATATTTAGGAATTTTCCCCCTGAGCCTATATCTTCAAGGCTTTTCCCCACTTTCTCCTCTATAAGTTTCAGTGTCTCTGGTTTTATGTGGAGTTCCTTGATCCACTGAGATTTGACCTTAGTACAAGGAGATAGGAATGGATCAATTTGCATTCTTCTACATGATAACTGCCAGTTGTGCCAGCACCATTTGTTGAAAATGCTCTCTTTTTTCCCACTGGATGGTTTTAGCTCCCTTGTCGAAGATGAAGTGACCATAAGTGTGTGGGTTCATTTCTGGGTCTTCAATTCTATTCCATTGGTCTACTTGTCTGTCGCTATACCAGTTCCATGCAGTTTTTATCACAATTGCTCTGTAGTACAGCTTTAGGTCAGGCATGGTGATTCCACCAGAGGTTTTTTTATCCTTGAGAAGAGTTTTTGCTATCCTAGGTTTTTTGTTATTCGAGATGAATTTGCAGATTGCTCTTTCTAATTTGTTGAAGAATTGAGTTGGAATTTTGATGGGGATTGCATTGAATCTGTAGATTGCTTTTGGCAAAATAGCCATTTTTATAATGTTGATCCTGCCAATCCATGAGCATGGAAGATTTTTCCATCTTCTGAGACCTTCTTCAATTTCTTTCTTCAGATATTTGAAGTTCTTATCATACAGATCTTTCACTTCCTTAGTTAGAGTCACGCCAAGGTATTTTATATTATTTGTGAGTATTAAGAAGGGTGTTGTTTCCCTAATTTATTTCTCAGCCTGTTTATCCTTTGTGTAGAGAAAGGCCATTGACTTGTTTGAGTTAATTTTATATCCAGCTACTTCACGGAAGCTGTTTATCAGGCTTAGGAGTTCTCTGGTGGAATTTTTAGGGTCACTTATATATACTATCATATCATCTGCAAAAAGTGATATTTTGACTTTTTCTTTTCCAATTTGTATCCCCTTGATCTCATTTTGTTGTCGAATTGCTCTGGCTAGGACTTCAAGTACAATGTTGGTTAGGTAGGGAGAAAGTGGGCAGCCTTGCCTAGTCCCTTATTTTAGTGGGATTGCTTCCAGCTTCTCACCATTTACTTTGATGTTGGCTACTTGTTTGCTATAGATTGCTTTTATCATGTTTAGGTATGGGCCTTGAATTCCTGATCTTTCCAAGTCTTTTATCATGAATGGGTGTTGGATTTTGTCAAACGCTTTCTCCCCATCTAAGGAGATGATCATGTGGTTTTTTTTCTTTGAGTTTTTTTATATAATGAATTACGTTGATGGATTTCCATATATTAAACCATCCCTGCATCCCTGGAATAAAACCTACTTGGTCAGGATGGATAATTGTTTTGATGTGTTCTTGGATTCGGTTAGCTAGAATTTTATTGGATATTTTTGCATCGATATTCATAAGGGAAATTGGTCTGAAGTTCTCTATCTTTGTTGGATCTTTCTGTGGTTTAGGTATCAGAGTAGTTATGCCTTTATAGAATGAGTTGGGTAGAGTACCTTCTACTTCTATTTTGTGGAATAATTTGTGCAGAACTGGAATTCGATTTTCTTTGAAGGTCTGACAGAACTCTGCACTAAACCCATCTGGTCCTGGGTTTTTTTTGGTTGGGAGTCTATTAATGACTGCTTCTATTTCTTTAGGGGATATGGGACTGTTTAGATTGTTAACTTGATCATGATTTAACTTTGGTACCTGGTATCTGTCTAGACATTTGTCCATTTTGTCCAGGTTTTCCAGTTTTGTTGAGTATATCCTTTAGTAGAAGGATCTGATGGTGTTTTGGATTTCTTCAGGATCTGTTGTTATGTCTTCTTTTTCCTTTCTGATTTTGTTAATTAGGATGCTGTCCCTGTGCCCTCTAGTGAGTCTGGGTAAGGATTTATCTATCTTGTTAATTTTCTCAAATAACCAGCTCCTCATTTGGTTGATTCTTTGAATAGTTCTTCTTGTTTAAACTTGGTTGATTTCACCCCTGCGTTTGAGTATTTCCTGCCATCTAGTCCTCTTGGGTGAATTTGCTTCCTTTTTTTCTAGAGCTTTTAGGTGTGTTGTCAAGTTGCTAGGGTGTGCTTTTTCTAGTTTCTTTTTGGAGGCACTCAGAGCTATGAGTTTCCCTCTTAGAAATCCTTTCATTTCTTAGAAATCCATAAGTTTGGGTATGTTGTGGCTTCATTTTCATTAAACTCTAAAAAGTCTTTAATTTCTTTCTTTATTCCTTCCTTGACCAAGGTATCATTGAGAAGAGTGTTGTTTATTTTCCATGTGAATGTTGGCTTTCCATTATTTATTTTGTTATTGAAGATCAGCCTTAGTGCATGGTGATCTGATAGGATGCATGGGATAATTTCAATATTTTTGTATCTTTTGAGGTCTGTTTTGTGACCAATTATATGGTCAATTTTGGAGAAAGTACCATGGGGTGCTGAGAAGAAGGTATATCCCTTTTTTAGGATAAAATGTTCTGTAGATATCTGTTAAGTCCATTTGTTTCATAACTTCTGTTAGTTTCACTGTGTCCCTGTTTAGTTTGTTTCCATGATCTGTCCATTGATGAAAGTGGTGTGTTGAAGTCTCCCTCTATTATTGTGTGAGGTGCAATGTGTGCTTTGAGCTTTACTAAAGTTTCTTTAATAAATGTTGCTGCCCTTGCATTTGGAGCATAGACATTCAGAATTGAGAGTTCCTCCTGTAGGATTTTACCTTCGATGAGTATGAAGTGCCCTTCCTTGTCTTTTTTGATAACTTTTGGTTGGAAGTCGATTTTATTCGATATTAGAATGGCTACTCCAGCTTGTTTCTTCACTCCATTTGCTTGGAAAATTGTTTTCCAGCCTTGCTCTCTGAGGTAGTGTCTGTCTTTTTCCCTGAGATGGGTTTCCTGTAAGCAGCAAAATGTTGGGTCCTGTTTGTGTAGACAGTCTGTTAGTCTATGTCTTTTTATTGGGGAGTTGAATTCATTGATATTAAGGAAAAGTAATTGTTGCTTCCTATTATTTTTGTTTTTAGAGTTGGCATTCTGTTCTTGTGGCTTTCTTCCTTTTGGTTTGTGGAGGGATAACTTTCCTGCTTTTTCTAGTGCATGGTTTCTGTCCTTGTATTGTTTTCTTTCTGTTATTATCCCTTAAAGTGCTGGATTCGTGGAAAGGAAATGTGTGAATTTGGTTTTGTCGTGGAATACTTTGGTTTCTCCATCTATGGCAGTTGAAAGTTTGGCTGGCATTTGTGTTCTCCTGGTGTCTGTATAACATCTGTCCAGGATCTTCTGGTTTTCATAGTCTCTAGTGAAAAGTCTGGTGTAATTCTGATAGGCCTGCCTTTATATGTTACTTGAGCTTCTTCCATTACTGCTTTTAATATTCTATCTTTTTTTTAAAGTGCATTTGTTGTTCTGATTATTATGTGTCGGGAGGAATTTCTTTTCTGGTCCAGTCTTTTGGTGTTCTGTATGCTTCTTGTATGTTCATGGGCATGTCTTTCTTTAGGTTTGGGAAGTTTTATTCTATAATTTTGTTGAAGACATTTGCTGGCCCTTTAAGTTGAAAATCTTCATTCTCATGTTTGGTCTTCTCATTGTGTCCTGGATTTCCTGGATGTTTTGAGTTAGGATCTTTTTGCATTTTGCATTGTCTGTGATTGTTGTGCCGATGTTCTCAATGGAATCTTCTGCATCTGAGATTCCCTCTTCTGTCTCTTGTATTCTTTTCCTGATGCTCACATCTATGGTTCCAGATTTCTTTCCTAGGGTTTCTATCTCCAGTGTTGCCTCACTTTGGGTTTTCTTTAGTGTGTCCACTTCCCTTTTTAGGTCTTGGATGGTTTTATTCAATTCCATCCCCTGTTTGATCGTGTTTTCCCGCAATTCTTTAAGGGATTTTTGTGCTTCCTCTTTAAGTTCTTCTACTTGTTTAGCAGTGTTCTCCTGTAGCAGAAGCTCTCCTCTTGCAGGGAAGGTGCCCAGATATGTGGTGTTCGAACCTGCCTCCTGGCAGAAGTTGTGATCCATTCACCAGAGGTCCTAAGATCTCGTGGAGAGTCCTGTGGGGACCTTGAGGGTGTCCGCAGACTCTGTGCCCAAGGTACCCTGGTGCTCATGCAGACCGGAAGGGACTTGTGACCCTGGTTAGGCTGGGTTTTCTGCTTCCCTAATTAATGCTGTCTCAGGTCCCACATGATTGGATTGGAGCAGAAGTTGTGTTCCACTCACCAGAGGTCTTAAGATCCGGTGGATGGTCCTGTGGGGACCTTGAGGGTGTCTACAGACTCCGCACCAAGGTGCCCCAGTACTGGCATGGATCAGAAAGGACTTGTGACCCTCTGCATGCAACTTTCATCTCCCCATTCTCAGATGGTCATAGAGGATAAATCAGTTGCCCAGAGTTGCAAAATGTGGCTGTGGACCTGGGAGAAGACTGGTCAGGGTTGCATAAAACTAAGCTCTTCTCTTCATCCTTAAAGCCTCATCCAGTCTTCTGCAGGTTTCATGTCCACTCATGTTACAAGAAATTCCCAGTTTTTTTTTTTTTTCAGAACGGTCCCTAATATGGGCACCAACTAGATGAAAATATGACAGGCAAACCATTTTCCAGAGAAGGGAAGAAGTTATCCAATTAGAAGCTAAAGTGAAAAACCTGACCATTCTCCAAGGATCCCTTCCTTACTGGAGTAGCCCAGTAGGAAGGGGTGGGATTCTAATGTTTGTGTCCAGTTGAGGCCATAGGACATTTTTACAAATCAGCACCCTTCATGCAGCTTTAAATTCACGTCCCCCAAGATCAGGGCTGAAAAGTAAAAGCACTGTCCAATTCAGAAACATCTCCCAGATGTCAACACTATCAGAAGAGTTCCTACATTCTGGTTCAGTGCCCTGCTGGTCTTACTTCATTTCCTTAACTATGAGGGTCACCCCTACATGGGAACTATGCATATTCCTTGTTTAACATGAAAAGTCTCCTGGTTCCCTTTTTCATACTAGCACTGCTACATGAGATGTACCCTGCACAGGCAGCCTGGCCACACCAGCATGAATTCTGCCCTGCCTTACAACAGCTTGGGAATCAGTAAGATTGCACATGCAGAAGTTTGACTTAGTGGGCAGGTGCACCAGACTTGCTGGCAGAGGTTGCCCATTGAAAATTTTGGCCACACAGCCAAGAGAACAAGGATATTGACTTCTGTAACTGGAGCTGTCAGGAGAAGTAGCATCTACTGAAGATGATGGGGCTGTTCTGGTAATCCTCCTTCAGGCATGCCCTCAGCCTGGTGATCTGCGTGAGCTCTTTGCTAGTCTTTAACTGCCACCACCTCAGCTGGAATGGGAAGGTGTTAGAATGCAAAGGACAAGGGATTTCTTGGATATATTCAGAGCAATCAGGATTATTGAAAGGATTCCATAAGCAACATAAGGCATCCTAAAAGGGGGAGGAGAGTAAGAGACAAAGAGGATCTGTATTGTCTAGCATGTCTCAGCAAGAGCTGCCAGAAAGTGTGAGGTTGAAAGATCAAATGTGCAGCAGGAAGGGATCAGACTCAGTTGTTTGTTTATGAAATCTGGAGAGCTTGAAAGAAGAAGGTTGATTTATACTACAAGAACATTAGGGTCCCAGTGACCACAGGGGAAGAGTTCAGACCATTTCCTACTGTTTAATTGTGTCAAAGCAACAATAGGCTTGGGGATGCTTCCTGTCCTATGGGCCAGCCATCTGCCTGGAATACAGCCAGCCTTTGGAGGGCTCAGTATAGGAAAGTACACCTGCCAGTAAGGCATCTTCTCTATTGCCATTTTCTTTAACAAAGGCTATTGTGGAAGCTCCATGAAACACAGGTTTGGGCTTCAGTACATTGTTTAAGCAGCCAGCAGCCTGTTTCATTTTCACACAGTTCTAGCCACACCACTATAAATGGAGCCAGGAGGAGTTGAGAATGGAGGCAATCAACATATAGCAGTGTACAAAGGGCCTATCTTATACAAAAATGATTGAACAAAATTATAATATGCCCAACAAGTTTCATACCACAGGCTTGCCCTGAAATCCATTTATTTATTTATTTATTTTGTTTTTTTTTCGAGAAAGGGTTTCTCTGTATAGCCCTGGCTGTCCTGGAACTCACTTTGTAGACCAGGCTGGCCTCGAAATCAGAAATCCAACTGCCTTTGCCTCCCAAGTGCTGGGATTAAAGGCATGCACCACCACCACCCAGCCATTCTTGCCATTTTTTATTGCTTCAATAAAATGCCAGAACGGGGACACAGATTATTGAGGTTCCTGTGTCTCATGGCAGGTGACTGGAAAGACCAAACTACTAGATACAGGATGGGGAGAATACTGCCTGTGTCAACATAGCAGAGCTGTGGGATGTTAATCTACTGTGGGCCGCCAAAGCCAAGAATTCACAGCATGAATTCTTGTGGGAATTATGAAGTCATGCGGGAAGACTTCATTCCTGAAGGTACTTGGGTAGTTGCACACCACATAACACACTTTAGAGAGAAAAGGTAACTAATTGATCTAGTGCTGCTTCCATGACCAAATTCTTTCCAGGTTGTTTCCTCATATTCAGCATAATTTTTCCACCTTAGCATTTTTCCCACTAAGAAACAAAGTTACAGAAAATTAAGGTTTGGAGGACAAAACAATTTCAAGTTGTATCAAAGGCTGATAACAGCAAATGGTCAAATGCTAGAGGGAAGCACACAATACTTGCTTGCTTTTCTAATGTTTGCCTTAATTTGAGTTGGGGCCCCCTCATTCTTTAGGATATTTTGGCTGGTATCTGTTATGATTCCTGTTAGGAAAACCCAGGAGGCACCTTGCCTTCTTGTGTTCAGAGCACACCTGCTAGCATTCCATATTCCTCAGAGGATAAAAGTCCTGGCACGTGGATTCTGACAGCACTCCTGACAAAGAGTGAGGTTTTCCAGACAACACTAGTCTCTGATTGTCCCAGTGATGGTTCAGGTGGTAGAGCTTACTTCACAGGACACTCTGCCATGCATTTGAGTTCCCTCAGGTCTGCAGGTGATCTCAGATTAAGCCTATCAGGAGAATAGATTCTTCTTCAAGGAGCATTTGTCTCTGTAGCAACAATGCTCCTCTTCAGCTACCCATACTGTGAGCCCAAGAGATTTTTTTGTCAAATATCCTTTTATAAAAACCAAAATTATTGTGCCTGGACTCTATGACCTCATAAATGAAAACAAAGATGTTACTCCTAATATAGCTATTACGGATCTCCATGCCAATCGGCATTTAATATACACTCACATGATTCAATTATCTCCAATAGGATAACAGAATGAACTTCATCTAGAGGCATTTTGAAAGATGTATCAGCACCTTGTTGAAGAACCCTGACCACATAGTCTGAGTTCATTTTTATAACATACCCGATGCAATTCCTTATAATAGGAATAAACTTGCTGGTGGAATCTTTAATAGAATTCATTAAATGGTAAGTAGATTTTTTTTTAAAACCAAGTTGCTCATAACTTGGTAAATGTGTAGAATTGCCAGTTGATCATTAAATGGTAAGTAGATTTTTTTTTTAAACCAAGTTGTTCATAACTTGGTAAATGTGTAGAAATGCCAAGAGAAGCATCTTGTCAGAGGAACCACACAGTGTTGCAAGCTTTTTATGTGACAAGGGCAAGCAGGAAGTGTCCTGCTCCACTAAGGGCTTACAAGCTTGGAGTTGAGTCTAATGATGTAGCTGGCTTGGAAAACTAGTAATTTTTTTCCTGTGATGCCTTTTTATTTTCACAAATTTGCCGGGGTCCAGCCTCAACACAGGATCAGAGTTCTCAACTGGAAGCAGGGATATCTGGAAGGTGCATAATAAATATACACAGACTACTTTTTGGGTACAAGGTGACAGACAATTTTCCAAGGCTTAAACTTTCTCCCTCTTCTCTCTTATTCTCGGCTTTCTTTCTATCTCGCTTATTGGCTCACACTCTGCATTCTCCTGCACACTCTGCTTTGCTCCTGTGCGCTTTTCTTTTCTTTTCTTTTCTTTTCTTTTCTTTTCTTTTCTTTTCTTTTCTTTCCTTTTCTTTTTCAATTTTTTGTTAGCTATTTTCTTCATTTACATTTCAAATGCTATCCCGAAAGTCCCCTATACCCTCCCCCAACCCTGCTCTCCTGCACTTTTCTTTCCTTGAACTCTCACACTTATACACACCTCTGTGCATTCCCCTTTCACTCTCACACCTCTCTCTCTCTCTCTCTCTCTCTCTCTCTCTCTCACACACACACCAAATGCACTCTCCTTTCACTCACACACACACTCTCCATACATGCCTCACATTCTCTCTTCACTCACTCTTCACATGTTCTTCTCATACTCACCCACCTTTTACTTGTCCCAGTCTTTTATTGATACTCCAAAAGCAGGTAAAAAAAAAAAAGATTTTGTATAATCATTGCCAAATCAAATTCAAAAGAATAACCACGTCCCACAAAGAATCAAGAATTACGATTGTTCCCCAAAGTTTCAAATTTCCCTATTCCCAAGCCTATAGCCAAAATAATTATTGCAAACTTATCATTATTTAAACTTTAACTTATTATACTTCAGAGATCAGAGCTCTGAGGCCAGTTACTTATATTTTCTTGTGAAGCTCTAATGATAAATGACATGGGCAAAACTGTCAGGCAGTGGCCAGAAAAAAATCAAGTTAACCCTTAACTCAATAGTTCTGCT
This sequence comes from Mus musculus, assembly GCF_000001635.26. Taxonomy (NCBI): domain Eukaryota; kingdom Metazoa; phylum Chordata; class Mammalia; order Rodentia; family Muridae; genus Mus; species Mus musculus. Next base: position 3,198,869 of record NC_000084.6, on the reverse strand, counting down.
AGCTTTCTGCTTTTGCACATTGCACACAATGACTTTCCTAAGAGTCCCAGTATTTTGACTTAGTTTTACTAATATAAGATTTTATGCATTCTATACTTGCTTATCCAGGAACCACTCTCAAATGTTATGCAAAATTTATTTCATAACTTTAATAATTTTTTTCCTTTCTTGGGTCCCAATGTTGGCTCTATTTAATTTTCTAATAATTTCTTCAAACTTTCTTTGCAAGTCAAGCATTAATCTTGAACTACTATTGTGCAGTTATTACATTGTTTCCAAGATGAGAATATACAGCATGCACATAGGTCATTAGGACTGTGCTGTGTCCCATGCTTCAATTTTTAATTGTTTAAGAATCATTACATTGATGTGCTCTCCACGCTGCAAGACCTCAGGATCGCCTCAGAAACACGGGTGAGTGGAACACAACATTAGCTCCAAAGAATCGCAGAGGGTTTTGTGCCAGCAGGAACAGGGATAGAGGAACCTCGCCTGACCAGAGGCTGGGATCCATTCTGGTTGGGGCCACCCCTGCCATCTTCTGAGTGAACCCGGCAGAGGGCATCTAGGGCACTAGAAGACTCTCCATGCCACAGGACCCCTAACACACCCAGGACCTCCTGATCACCTGAGAGCACATGGGTGATAAAAGCAACAGAGCTTCTTGGTCAGGGTCCCCTCAGGCCTTCATCCTCAGCCAGGAGGCAGAGCTGAGACCCAGACCCCTGGGCACCTTCCTTGCCAGAGGAGAGTCAGCCTACAGGGAGGGTTCTGACCCCAGAACTCAGGAGGTGGATCAGAGCTCTAGACTGCTGGACACCTGCCCTGCAAGAGTAGAGCTTGCCTACAGAGAGTGCTCTGACTACTCGAACTCAGGTGAGAGTTGGACTTCCAGGACTGATAACAGAGGTTAACAGAATCACAGGAGGAACAAGCTCCACCCAGAGACAGCTTGATCATTAACACCAGAGATTTCCAGATGGTGAAAGGCAAATGTAAGAATCTTACAGAAACCAAGAACACTGGGCATCATTAGAACCCAGTATGCCCACCACAATGAGTCCTGGATACCCCAGCACAACTGAAAAGCAAGACTTGGATTTAAAATCATATCTCATGATGGTGGTAGAAGATTTAAAGAAGGGCATTAATAACTCACTTAAAGAAATACAGGAGAACAGTGCTAAAGATGTAGAAACCCTTAAAGAGGAAGCACAAAATTCCCTCAAGGAATTACAGGAGAATACTGTTAAACAAGTAGAAACCCTTAAAAGGAAACACAAAAATCCCTCAAGGAATTACAGGAGAACACTGCTAGAAGTGTTTAAGGTAGAAGTCCTTAAAGAACTACAGGCAAACACGACTAAACAGGTAGAAGAAACACAAAAATCCAAAAATTACAGGAAAACACAACCAAACAGGCGATGGAATTGAACAAAACCATTCAAGATCTAAAAATGGAAGTAGAAACAATGAAGAAAACACAAAGGGAGACAACTCTGGAGATAGAAACCCTAGGAAAGAAATCAGGAACCATAGATGTGAGCATCAGCAACAGAATACAAAAGAAAGAATAGAGAATCTTGGGTGCAGAAGATTCCATAGGAAACATGGACACAACTATTAAAGAAAATGCAAAAAGATCCTAACTCAAAACATCCAGGAAATCCAGGACACAATGAGAAGAACAAATAGGAGTAAATGAGAATGAAAAATTTCAATTTAAAGGGCCAGCAAATATCTTCAACAAAATTATAGAAGAAAACTTCCCACACCTAAAGAAAGAGATGCCCATGAACATACAAGAAGCCTACAGAACTCCAAATAGACTGGACCAGAAAATAAATTCCTCCCGACACATAATAATCAGAACAACAAATGCAGTAAATAAAGACAGAATATTAAAAGCAGTAAGGAAAAAAGGTCAAGTAACATATAACGGCAGGCCTATTAGAATTACCCCAGACTTGAGCCCCGAGGTACCTTGCCAGCGGAGGTGCCCGACACCCGCAAGGGCCCACACAGGATTCCCCACAGGATTCTAAGACCTCTGGTGAGTGGAACTCAGTCCCGGCCCCAATCCAATCGCGAGGAACCTGAGACTGCGGTAAATAGGGAAGCGGACTACCCGGGCCTGACCTGGGGCACAAGCCCCTTCCATTCCACTCGAGACCCGAGGTACCTTGCCAGCGGAGTCTCACCCAACACCCGCAAGGGCCCACACAGGATTCCCCAAAGGATCCTAAGACCTCTAGTGAGTGGAACACAACTCCTGCCAGGAGTCCGGTTGGAACACCAGATATCTGGGTAACTTCCCTGCAAGAAGAGAGCTTGCCTGCAGAGAATACTCTGCCCACTCAAACTAGGGAGAGAGCTACCCTCCCAGGTCTGCTTATAGAGGCTAACAGAGTCACCTGAAGAACAAGCTCTTAACAGAGACAACTATAACAGCTAGCTTCAGAGATTACCAGATGGCGAAAGGCAAACGTAAGAATCCTACTAACAGAAATCAAGACCACTCATCATCATCAGAATGCAGCACTCCCACTCCACCTAGTCCTGGACACCCCACCACAACCAAAAATCTAGACCCAGATTTAAAAACATTTCTCATGATGATGATAGAGGACATCAAGAAGGACTTTCATAAGTCACTTAAAGAATTACAGGAGAGCACTGCTAAAGAGTTACAGGCCCTTAAAGAAAAGCAGGAAAACACAACCAAACAGGTAGAAGTCCTTAGAAAAAAACAGGAAAACACATCCAAACAGGTGATGGAAATGAACAAAACCATACTAGAACTAAAAAGGGAAGTAGACACAATAAAGAAAACCCAAAGCGAGGCAACGCTGGAGATAGAAACCCTAGGAAAGAGATCTGGAACCATAGATGCAAGCATCAGCAACAGAATACAAGAAATGGAAGAGAGAATCTCAGGTGCAGAAGATTCCATAGAGAACATCGACACAACAGTCAAAGAAAATACAAAATGCAAAAGGATCCTAACTCAAAACATCCAGGAAATCCAGGACACAATGAGAAGACCAAACCTACGGATAACAGGAATTGATGAGAATGAAGATTTTCAACTTAAAGGGCCAGCTAATATCTTCAACAAAATAATAGAAGAAAACTTCCCAAACATAAAGAAAGAGATGCCCATGATCATACAAGAAGCCTTCAGAACTCCAAGTAGACTGGACCAGAAAAGAAATTCCTCCCGACACATAATAATCAGAACAACAAATGCACTAAATAAAGATAGAATATTAAAAGCAGTAAGGGAGAAAGGTCAAGTAACATATAAAGGAAGGCCTATCAGAATTACACCAGACTTTTCACCAGAGACTATGAAAGCCAGAAGAGCCTGGACAGATGTTATACAGACACTAAGAGAACACAAATGCCAGCCCAGGCTAATATACCCAGCCAAACTCTCAATTACCATAGATGGAGAAACCAAAGTATTCCACGACAAAACCAAAATCACACAATATCTTTCCATGAATCCAGCCCTTCAAAGGATAATAATAGAAAAGAAGCAATACAAGGACGGAAATCACGCCCTAGAACAAACAAGAAAGTAATCCCTCAACAAACCAAAAAGAAGACAGCCACAAGAACAGAATGCCAACTCTAACAACAAAAAAATAGGAAGCAACAATTACTTTTCCTTACTATCTCTTAATATCAATGGACTCAATTCCCCAATAAAAAGACATAGACTAGTAGACTGGCTACACAAACAGGACCCAACATTCTGCTGCTTACAGGAAACCCATCTCAGGGAAAAAAAACAGACGCTACCTCAGAGTGAAAGGCTGGAAAACAATTTTCCAAGCAAATGGTCTGAAGAAACAGGCTGGAGTAGCCATTCTAATATCGCATAAAATCGACTTCCAACCAAAAGTTATCAAAAAAGACAAAGAGGGACACTTCATACTCATCAAAGGTAAAATCCTCCAAGAGGAACTCTCAATTCTGAATATCTACGCTCCAAATGCAAGGGCAGCCACATTCATTAAAGACACTTTAGTAAAGCTCAAAGCACACATTGCACCTCACACAATAATAGTGGGAGACTTCAACACACCACTTTCATCAATGGACAGATCGTGGAAACAGAAACTAAACAGGGACACAGTGAAACTAACAGAAGTTATGAAACAAATGGACCTGACAGATATCTACAGAACATTTTATCCTAAAACAAAAGGATATACCTTCTTCTCAGCACCTCACGGGACCTTCTCCTAAATTGACCATATAATTGGTCACAAAACAGGCCTCAACAGATACAAAAATATTGAAATTGTCCCAGGTATCCTATCAGACCACCATGGCCGAAGACTGATCTTCAATAACAACATAAATAATGGAAAGCCAACATTCACGTGGAAACTGAACAACACTCTTCTCAATGATACCTTGGTCAAGGAAGGAATAAAGAAAGAAATTAAAGACTTTTTAGAGTTTAATGAAAATGAAGCCACAACGTACCCAAATCTTTGGGACACAATGAAAGCATTTCTAAGAGGGAAACTCATAGCTCTGAGTGCCTCCAAGAAGAAACGCGAGAGAGCAAATACTAGCAGCTTGACAACACATCTAAAAGCTCTAGAAAAAAAGAAAGCAAATTCCCCCAAGAGGAGTAGACGCCTGAAATAATCAAACTCAGGGGTGAAATCAACCAAGTGGAAACAAGAAGAACTATTTAAAGAATTAACCAAACGAGGAGTTGGTTCTTTGAGAAAATCAACAAGATAGATAAACCCTTATCTAGACTCACTAGAGGGCACAGGGACAAAATCCTAATTAACAAAATCAGAAATGAAAAGGGAGACATAACAACAGATCCTGAAGAAATCCAAAACACCATCAGATCCTTCTACAAAAGGCTATACTCAACAAAACTGGAAAACGTGGACGAAATGGACAAATTTCTGGACAGATACCAGGTACCAAAGTTGAATCAGGATTAAGTTGACCATCTAAACACTCCCATATCCCCTAAAGAAATAGCAGCAGTTATTAATAGTCTCCCAGCCAAAAAAAGCCCAGGACCAGACAGGTTTAGTGCAGAGTTCTATCAGACCTTCAAAGAAGATCTAATTTCAGTTCTGCACAAACTATTTCACAAGATAGAAGTAGAAGGTACTCTACCCAACTCATTTTATGAAGCCACTATTACTGTGATACCTAAACCACAGAAAGATCCAAGAAAGATAGAGAACTTCAGACCAATTTCTCTTATGAATATCGATGCAAAAATCCTTAATAAAATTCTCGCTAACCGAATCCAAGAACACATTAAAGCAATCATCCATCCTGACCAAGTAGGTTTTTTTCCAGGGATGCAGGGATGGTTTAATATACGAAAATCCATCAATGTAATCCATTATATAAACAAACTCAAAGACAAAAACCACATGATCATCTCGTTAGATGCAGAAAAAGCATTTGTCAAGATCCAAAACCCATTCATGATAAAAGTTTTGGAAAGATCAGGAAATCAAGGTCCATACCTAAACATGATAAAAGCAATCTACAGCAAACCAGTAGGCAACATCAAAGTAAATGGAGAGAAGCTGGAAGCAATCCCACTAAAATAAGGGACTAGACAAGGCTGCCCACTTTCTCCCTACCTTTTCAACATAGTACTTGAAGTATTAGCCAGAGCAATTCGACAACAAAAGGAGATCAAGGGGATAAAAAGTGGAAAAGAGGAAGTCAAAATATCACTTTTTGCAGATGATATGATAGTATATATAAGTGACCCTAAAAATTCCACCAGAGAACTCCTAAACCTGATAAACAGCTTCGGTGAAGTAGCTGGATATAAAATTAACTCAAACAAGTCAATGGCCTTTCTCTACACAAAGAATAAACAGGCTGAGAAAGAAATTAGAGAAACAACACCCTTCTCAATAGTCACAAATAATATACAATATCTTGGCGTGACTCTAACTAAGGAAGTGAAAGATCTGTATGATAAAAACTTCAAGTCTCTGAAGAAAGAAATTAAAGAAGATCTCAGAAGATGGAAAGATCTCCCATGCTCATGGATTGGCAGGGTCAACACTGTAAAAATGGCTATCGTGCCAAAAGCAATCTACAGATTCAATGCAATTCCCATCAAAATTCCAACTCAATTCTTCAACGAATTAGAAGGAGCAATTTGCAAATTCATCTGGAATAACAAAAAACCTAGGATAGCAAAAACTCTTCTCAAGGATAAAAGAACCTGTGGTGGAATCACCATGCCTGACCTAAAGCTTTACTCCAGAGCAATTGTAATAAAAACTGCATGGTACTGGTATAGAGACAGACAAGTAGACCAATGGAATGGAATTGAAGACCCAGATATGAACCCACACACCTATGGTCACTTGATCTTTCACAAGGGAGCTAAAACCATCCAGTGGAAGAAAGACAGCATTTTCAACAATTGGTGCTGGCACAACTGGTTGTTATCATGTAGAAGAATGCGAATCGATCCATACTTATCTCCTTGTACTAAGGTCAAATCTAAGTGGATCAAGGAACTTCACATAAAACCAGAGACACTGAAACATATTGAGGAGAAAGTGGGGAAAAGCCTTGAAGATATGGGCACAGGGGAAAAATTCCTGAACAGAACAGCAATGGCTTGTGCTGTAAGATCAAGAATTAACAAATAGGACCTAATGAAACTCCAAAGTTTCTGCAAGGGAAAAGACACCGTCAGTAAGACAAAAAGACCACCAACAGATTGGGAAAGGATCTTTACCTATCCTAAATCAGATAGGGGGCTAATATCCAACATATATAAAGATCTCAAGAAGGTGGACAGAAAATCAAATAACCCCATTAAAAAATGGGGCTCAGAACTGAACAAAGAATTCTCACCTGAGGAATACCGAATGGCAGAGAAGCACCTGAAAAAATGTTCAACATCCGTAATCATCAAGGAAATGCACATCTAAACAACCCTGAGATTCCACCTCACACCAGTCAGAATGGCTAAGATCAAAAATTCAGGTGACAGCAGATGCTGGCATGGATGTGGTGAAAGAGGAACACTCCTCCATTGTTGGTGGGATTGCAGGCTTGTACAACCACTCTGGAAATCAGTCTGGCGGTTCCTCAGAAAATTGGACATAGTACTACCAGACGATCCCACAATTCCTCTCCTGGGCATATATCCAGAAGATGCCCCAACTGGTAAGAAGGACACATGCTCCACTATGTTCATAGCAGCCTTATTTATAATAGCCAGAAGCTGGAAAGAACCCAGATGCCCCTCAACAGAGGAATGGATACACAAAATGTGGTACATTTACACAATGGAGTACTACTCAGCTATTAAAAAGAATGAATTTATGAAATTCCTAGCCAAATGGATGGACCTGGAGGGCATCATCCTGAGTGAGGTAACACATTCACAAAGGAACTCACACAATATGTACTTACTGATAAGTGGATATCAGCCCAAAACCTAGGATACCCAAGATATAAGATACAATTTCCTAAACACACGAAACTCAAGAAAAATGAAGACTGAAGTGTGGACACTATGCCCCTCCTTAGAAGTGGGAACAAAACACCCTTGGAAGGAGTTACAGAGACAAAGTTTGGAGCTGAGATGAAAGGATGGACCATATAGAGACTGCCATATCCAGGGATCCACCCTATAATCAGCATCCAAACGCTGACACCAATGCATACACTAGCAAGATTTTATCGAAAGGACCCCGATGTAGCTGTCTCATGTGAGACTATGCCGTGCCCTAGCAAACACAGAAGTAGATGCTCACAGTCAGCTAATGGATGGATCATAGGGCTCCCAATGGAGGAGCTAGAGAAAGTACCCAAGGAGCTAAAGGGATCTGCAACCCTATAGGTGGAACAACATTATGAACTAACCAGTACCCCGGAGCTCTTGACTCTAGCTGCATATATATCAAAAGATGGCCTAGTCGGCCATCACTGGAAAGAGAGGTCCATTGGACACGCAAACTTTTGTTTTAGGATAAAATGTTCTGTAGATATCTGTTAAGTCCATTTGTTTCATCACTTCTGTTAGTTTCACTGTGTCCCTGTTTAGTTTCTGTTTCCATGATCTGTCCAATAATGAAAGTGGTGTGTTGAAGTCTCCCACTATTATTGTGTGAGGTGCAATGTGTGCTTTGAGCTTTACTAAAGTTTCCTTAATGAATGTGGCTGCCCGTGTATTTGGAGCATAGATATTCAGAATGACAGTTCTTCTTGGAGGATTTTACCTTTGATGAGTATGAAGTGCCCCTCCTTGTCTTTTTTGATGACTTTGGGTTGGAAGTCAATCTTATCAGATATTAGGATTGCCACTCCAGCTTGTTTCTTCATACCATTTGCTTGGAAAATTGTTTTCCAGCCTTTCATTCTGAGGTAGTGTCTATCTTTTTCTCTGAGATGAGTTTCCTGTAAGCAGCAAAATGTTGGGTCTTGTTTGTGTAGCCAGTTTGTTAGTCTATGTCTTTTTATTGGGGTGTTGAGACCATTGATATTAAGAGATATTAAGGAAAAGTAATTGTTGCTTTTTGTTATTTTTGTTGTTAAAGTTGGCATTCTGTTCATGTGGCTGTCTTCTTTTAGTTTTGTTGAATGATTATCTTCTTGTTTTTTCTAGGGCGTGGTTCCCGTCCTTGTATTTGTTTTTTTTTTTTTGTTATTATCCTTTGAAGGGCTGGATTCGTGGAGAGATAATGGGTGAATTTAGTTCTCTAAAATTGACCATATAATTGGTCACAAAACAAAGCTCAACATATACAAAAATATTGAAATTGTCCCATGCATCCTATCAGACCACCATGGTCTAAGGCGTTTAATGAAAATGAAGCTACAACATACCCAAACTTATGGGACACAATGAAAGCATTCCTAAGAGGAAAACTCATAGCTCTGAGTGCCTCCAAAAAGAAACTAGAGTGAGCACACATTAGCAGCTTAACAACACACCTAAAACGTCTAGAAGAAAAGGAAGCAAATTCACACAAGAGGAGTAGAAGGCAGGAAATAATCAAACTCAGGGGTGAAATCAACCAAGTGGAAACAAGAAGAACTGTTCAAAGAATCAACCAATCAAGGAGCTGGTTCTTTGACAAAATCAACAAGATAGATAAACCCTTAGCCAGACTCACTAGAGGGCACAGGGAAAGCATCCTAATTAACAAAATCAGAGATGAAAAGGGAAACATAACAACAGATCCTGAAGAAATCCAAAACACCATCAGATCCTTCTACAAAAGGCTATACTCAACAAAACTGGAAAACCTAGACGAAATGGACAAATTTCTGGACAGATACCAGGTACCAAAGTTGAATCAGGATCAAGTTGACCATCTAAACAGTCCCATATCCCCTAAGGAAATAGAAGCGGTTATTAATAGTCTCCCAGCCAAAAAAAGCCCAGGACCAGACGGGTTTAATGCAGAGTTCTATCAGACCTTCAAAGAAGATCTAATTCCAGTTCTGCACAAACTATTTCACAAGATAGAAGTAGAAGGTACTCTACCCAACTCATTTTATGAAGCCACTATTACTCTGATACCTAAACCACAAAAAGACCCAACAAAGTTAGAGAACTTCAGACCGATTTCCCTTATGAATATCGATGCAAAAATACTCAATAAAATTCTCGCTAACCGAATCCAAGAACACATCAAAACAATCATCCATCCTGACCAAGTAGGTTTCATCCCAGGGATGCAGGGATGGTTCAATATACGGAAATCCATCAATGTAATCCATTATATAAACAAACTCAAAGACAAAAACCACATGATCGTCTCGTTAGATGCTGAGAAAGCATTTGACAAAATCCAACATCCATTCATGATAAAAGTCTTGGAAAGATCAGGAATTCAAGGCCCATACCTCAACATGATAAAAGCAATCTACAGCAAACCAGTAGCCAACATCAAAGTAAATGGTGAGAAGCTGGAAGCAATCCCACTAAAATCAGGGACTAGACAAGGCTGTCCACTCTCACCCTACCTATTCAACACTGTACTTGAAGTCCTAGCCAGAGCAATTAGACAACAAAAGGAGTTCAAAGGGATACAAATTGGAAAGGAAGAAGTCAAAATATCACTTTTTGCAGATGATATGATAGTATATATACGTGACCCTAAAAATTCCACCAGAGAACTCCTAAGCCTGATAAACAGCTTCGGTGAAGTAGCTGGATATAAAATTAACTCAAACAAGTCAATGGCCTTTCTCTATACAAAGAATAAACAGGCTGAGAAAGAAATTAGGGAAACAACACCCTTCTCAATAGTCACAAATAATATAAAATACCTTGGCGTGACTCTAACTAAGGAAGTGAAATATCTGTATGATAAGAACTTCAAGTCTCTAAAGAAAGAAATTAAAGAAGATCTCAGAAGATGGAAAGATCTCCCATGCTCATGGATTGGCAGGATCAACATTGTAAAAATGGCCATCTTGCCAAAAGCAATCTACAGATTCAATGCAATCCCCATCAAAATTCCAACTCAATTCTTCAACAAATTAGAAAGGGCAATCGGCAGATTCATCTGGAATAACAAAAAACCGAGGATAGCAAAAACTCTTTTCAAGGATAAAAGGACACGCAAACTTTATATTCCCCAGTACAGGGGAACGCCAGGGCCAAAAAGGGGGAGTGGGTGGGTAGGGGAGTGGGGGTGTGTGGCTATCGGGGACTTTTGGTATAGCATTGGAAATGTAAATGAGCTAAATACCTAATAAAAAATGGAAAAGAAAAAAAAAAAGAATTACCCCAGACTTTTCACCAGACTATAAAAGCCAAGAGATCCTAGACAGATGTTATACAGACACTAAGAGAACACAAATGCCTGCACAGGTTGCTATACCCAGCAAAACTCTCAATTACCATAGATGGAGAAACCAAAGTATACTATGTCAAAACCAAACTCACACAATATCCAGCCCTTCAAAGGATAATAAAGGGAAAACACCAACACAAAGATGGAAACTACACCCTAGAAAAAGCAAGAAACTTATCCTTTAACAAAACTAAATGAAGACAACCACAAGAACAGATTCCCAAATTTAACAACAAAAATACCAGGAAGCAACAATTACATTTCTTTGATTTCTCTTAACATCAATGGAATCAATTCCCCAATAAAAAGATGTAGACTAACAGACTGCCTACACAAACAGGACCCAACATTTTGTTGCTTACAGGAAACCCACCTCAGGGAAAAGGACAGACACTACCTCAGAGTGAAAGGCTGGAAAACAATTTTCCAAGCAAACAGTCTGAAGAAACAAGCTGGAGTAGCCATTCTAATATCGAATAAAATCGACTTCCAACCCAAAGATAACAAAAAAGACAAGGAGGGGCACTTCATACACATCAAAGGTAAAATCTACCAAGATGATCTCTCAATGCTAAGTATCTATGCTCTAAATGCAAGGGCAGCCACTTTCATTAAAGAAACTTTAGTAAAGCTCAAAGCACACATTGTACCTCACACATTAATAGTGGGAGACCTCAACACCCCACTCTCACCAATGGACAGATCCTGGAAACAGAAACTAAACAGAGACACATGGACACTAACAGAAATTATGAAACAAATGGATTTAACAGTTATCTACAGAACATTATATCATAAAACAAAAGGATATACCTTCTTCTCAGCACCTCATAGTACCTCCTCCAAAATTGATCATATAATTTGTCACAAAACAAGCCTCAACAGATACAACAGATACAAAATTATTGAAATTATCCCATGCATCCTATCAGATCACAACGGACTAAGGCTGATAACAACATAAATAATAGAAAGCCAACATTCACATGGAAACTGAACAACACTCTACTCAATGATACCTTGGTCAAAAGAGAAATAAAGAAAGAAATTAAAGACTTTTTAGAGTTTAATGAAAATGAAGCCACAACATACCCAAACTTATGGGACACAATGAAGGCAGTACTAAGAGGAAAACTAATAGCCCTGAGTGCCTCCAAAAAGAAACTAGAGAGAACACACACTAACAGTCTGACAGCATACCTAAGAGCTCTAGAACAAAAGGGAGAAAATTCACCCAAGACTAGTAGACAGCAGGAAATAATCAAACTGAGGGCAGAAATCAACCAAGTGGAAACAAAAAGAACTATACAAAGAATCACCCAAACTAGGAGCTGGTACCTTGAGAAAATCAACAAGAAAGATAAACCCTTAGGTAGACTGACTAGAGGGCACAGGGACAGTATCCTAATTAACAAAATCAGAAATGAAAAAGGAGACATAACAACAGATCCTGAGGAAATCCAAAACATCACCAGATCCTACTACAATAGGCTATACGCAAGAAAACCTGGATGAAATTTACAACTTCCTAGACAGACACCAGGTACCAAAGTTAAATCAGGATCAGATTAACAATCTAAACAATCCTGTTTCCCATAAAGTAATAGAAGCACTCATCAATAGTCTCACAACCAAAAAAAGCCCAGGACCAGATGGGTTTAGTGCAGAGTTCTATCAGACCTTCAAAGAAGACCGAATTCCAACTCTCCTCAAACTATTCCATAAAATAGAAACAGAAGGTACTCTACCCAATTCATTCTATGAAGCCACAATTACTCTGATACCTAAACCACACAAAGATCCTACAAAGAAAGAGAACTTCAGACCAATTTCCCTTATGAAATCGATGCAAAAATACTCAATAGAATCCTAGCAAACCGAATCCAAGGACACATCAAAATGATCATCCATCATGACCAAGTAGGCTTCATCCCAGTGATGCAGGGACGGTTTAATATATGGAAATCCATCATCATAATCCACTATATAAACAATCTCAAAGGAAAAATCACATGATCATCTCGTTCAATGCTGAGAAAAGATTTGACAAAATCCAACACTCATTCATGATAAAAGTTATGGAAAGATCAGGAATTCAAGGCTCATACCTAAACATAATAAAAGCAATATACAGCAAACCAGTAGCCAACATCAAAGCAAATGGAGAGAATGTGGAAGCAATCCTACTAAAATCAGGGACTAGACAAGGCTGCCCACTTTCTCCTTACCTATTCAATATAGTACTTGAAGTCCTAGCCAGATCAATTAGACAACAAAAGGAGATCAAGGGGATACAAATTGGAAAGAAAGAAGTCAAAATATCACTATTTGCAGATGATATGACAGTATATATAAGTGATCCTAAAAATTCCACCAGAGAACTCCTAAACCTGAAAAACAGCTTTAGCTCAGTAGCTGGATATAAAAGTAACTCAAACAAATCAGTGGCCTTTATCTACACAAAGATAAAGCCTGAGAAAGAAATTAGTGAACCAACACCTTTCACAATAGTCACAAATAATATAAAATACCTTGGTATGACTCTAACTAAGGAAGTGAAAGATCTGTATGACAAGAACTTCAAGTCTCTGAAGAAAGAAATTGAAGATCTCAGAAGACGGAATGATCTCCCATGCTCATGGATTGGCAGGATTAATATAGTCAAAATGGTTATCCTGCCGAAAGCAATCTATAGATTCAATGCAATCCCCATCAAAATTCCAACTCAATTCTTCACTGAATTAGAAAGGACAATCTGCAAGTTCATCTGGAATAACAAAAAACCTAGGATAGCAAAAACTATTCTCAACTATAAAAGAACCTCTGGGGGAATCACCATGCCTGACCTCAAGCTGTACTACAGAGCAATTGTGATAAAAACTGCATGGTACTGGTACAGCAACAGACAGGTAGACCAATGGAATAGAATTGAAGACCCAGAAATGAACCCACACACCTATCGTCACTTGATCTTTGACAAGGGAGCTAAGACCATCCAGTGGGAAAAAAGACAGCATTTTCAACAAATGGTGCTGGCACAACTGGCAGTTATCTTGTAGAAGAATGCAAATTGATCCATTCCTATCTCCTTGTACAAAGCTCAAGTCTAAGTGGATCAAAGACCTCCACATAAAACCAGAGAAATTTATAGAGGAGAAAGTGGGGAAAAGCCTCAAGGATATGGGCACAGGGGAAAAACAGAACAGCAATGGCCTGTGCTGTAAGATCAAGAATCGACAAATGGGACCTCATAAAATTGCAAAAGTTCTGTAGGGCAAAAGATACAGTCAATAAGACAAAAAGCCGACCAAGAGATTGGGAAAGAATTTTTACCAATCCTAAATCTGATAGGGGACTAATGTCCAATATATACAAAGAGCTCAAGAAGCTGAACTCCAGAAATTCAAATAACCCCATTAAAAAATGGGGTACAGAGCTAAACAACAAATTCTCAACCGAGGAATACAGAAGGGCTGAGAAGCACTTGAAAAAATGTTCAACATCCTTAATCATCAGGGAAATGCAAATCAAAACAACCCTGAGATTCCACCTCATACCAGTCAGAATGGCTAGGATCAAAAATTCAGGTGACAGCAGATGCTGTCGAGGATGTGGAGAAAGAGGAACACTCCTCCATTGCTGGTGGCATTGCAAGCTTGTACAACCACTCTAAAAATCAGTCTGGCGGTTCCTCAGAAAACTGGATATAGTAGGTCCAGCAATACTTCTCCTGGGCATATACCCAGAAGATGTTCCAACTGGTAATAAGAACACATGCTCCATTATGTTCATAGCAGTCCTGTTTATAATAGCCAGAAGCTGGAAAGAACCCAGATGTCCCTCAACAGAGGAATGGATACAGAAAATGCAGTACATTTACACCATGGGGTGCTACTCACTCATTAAAAAACAATGAATTTATGAAATTCTTGGACAAATGGATGTATCTGGAGGATATCATCCTGAGTGAGGTAACCCAGTCACAAAAGAAGTCGCTAGATATGCACTCACTGATAAGCGGATATAAGTCCAGAAACTTAGAATACCCAAGATACAATTCGTAAAACACAAGAAAATCAAGAAGAAGGAAGACCAACTTGTGGATACTTCATTCCTCCTTAGAATAGGGAACAAAATACTCATGGAAGGAGTTACAGAAACAAATTTGGAGCTAAGACAAAAGGATGGACCATCCAGAGACTACCCCACCCGGGGATCCATCCCATAATCAGCCACCAAACCAAGACACTATTGCATATGCCAGCAAGATTTTGTTGAAGGGACCCTGGTATAGCTGTCTTGTGTGAGGCTATGCCAGTGCTTGGCAAACACAGAAGTGGTTGCTCACAGTCGTCTATAGGATGGAACACAGGGCTCTCAATGTAGGAGCTAGAGAAAGTACCCAAGAGCTGAAGGGGTCTGCAACCCTATAGGTGGAACAACAATATGAACTTATCAGTACCCCCAGAACTCGTGTCTCTAGCTGCATATATAGGAGAAGATGGCCTAATTGGCCATCATTGGGAAGAGAGGCCCCTTGGTCTTGCAAACTTTATATGCCCCAGTACAGGGGAAAGCCAGGGCCAAGAAGTGGGAGTGAGTGGGTAGGGGAACAGGGCGGGGGGGGGGAGGGTATAGGGGACTTTTGGGATAGCATTTTTAACGTAAATATAGAAAATATCCAAGAAAAAAAGAGAAAAATAAAATCATCCATCAAAGAACATCTAGATTCACAGAATTCACCAGAGCAGAAGAAAGATAAGAAAGTCAGATAGAATAGAATAATTATGGGTACCAATGCCAACTGAAAAGCAGCCATCCACAAATGAAATCTATACAGCTGTTGTCCAGGGCTAAAGTTAGGAGAAACGGGAACAACCGTTTTTACAAAGAGCTTCTGTGGTCTATAGTATGTTTCCATTCTGGCCTACTGCAGACAGTCCCTTATTTCAGATGGCTGGTTCCCTGGAGGGATGTGTCTCCTGCTTCTCATAGTCCCAGATGCCATCCTTTTCTACAAGGAGCTGCCATGGGCTTCTGAGATGTCTCCATCCCAGCCTACTGCAGGTAGTTCCTGTCATTGTATGTTGTCTCCAGCACAAATTGCTTTTGAAAATATGCTTGAATGGTATATAGTGTACCTTGTGACAAATTCAGTGTTTTTACATGTAGTAGTCAGGACTTCACTGAAGAATGTCATATCCACCAGTACCTCTGATACCTCCAAGCTTTGAATAAACTTCCCTTGTGGTGGACACTGTATGAAGATTTAAATCATCTGGGACATGCACTACACTGTTGTTTGGAGATCTGAGTAGCTCTTTCTTAGCACTGAGCTTGGTACATCCTTTCTACAGCTTCATTTTCTCTTTGAAGCACAAAAAGACAAAAACTTCATATCTCTTTTGTTTCGTATATGTATTTTTAAAGACTCTTCTTTTTAAATGACCATAGAAGTACGGAATACCCCATAAAAGCAGTTGCTTCACATTTAAATCTATTAGAGTATTCTTTATCATTTGTCAGCAGGACTTTAGGTAGAGTAGAAAACTGTCAAAGACTGTTTGACTCTGCACTACTTCAAGGTAACTCTGAAGGTCACAGTCAGAGTTAATTCACCCAGTAGCATAGGAGAGATGCTAGAACTTCCTGTGTTTATTTGTATTCGTCCTTCACATACTTGAACCTGTCAATGTGCCTACTTACATGAATATCAACAGGAAAAAGTATAAAAAGAGAGCTGTATTAATTAGAAAGCTACATCTATACATAGGTGACATCTTAGCATGTCAACTCTATTTTAAGGAAATATTATGAGAAGAAAACAACACAACAGCAAAAGAGGAAATGTTACTTGTGGCCAAGGGAGTTTATTTTGCTGCAGGTAGTTTGCAAAATCATGTCAACTTGACATTTATTTTCTTCTGAAAAATTTTCGCATTTGAGTTACAATCAAATCACTCTACCTTATTTTCATGTCTCAGTTTGACTTGTGTAAAGCAGGAAAACTTTAATGTACAGATCCACTGCAGATTCCCTTGGTGTAATTTCCAAATTGGTTATTACAGATAGATCATTTCCGAAGGGCCAGAATGATAGACTTTGTGCTGTGTGCTACATCCTTTGGGTTTCTATGATATCCATTCTTCAAACACTTCTACTTAAGTTAACATTGATGAGAAGATTCCTAAAAATAGAGCTGGATGAATTAGGGAGCTGCATATTTACTTAGGCGAATGTCCACAAGTCAGGGTAACTTGTAGAAATATATGAAAGGATGGAAAGCTGCTTCGCATTGAATGCCTTCTGTCCTACAGGCATTCTTTGGTATGGTTTAGTTTTTTTTTTTGTTTGTTTGTTTGTTTGTTTGTTTGTTTTTTTTCGAGACAGGGTTTCTCTGTATAGCCCTGGCTGTCCTGAACTCACTCTGTAGACCAGGCTGGCCTCAAACTCAGAAATCTACTTGCCTCTGCCTCCTGAGGGCCGGGATTAAAGGTGTGCGCCACCACGCTGGCTTTTTTTTTTTTTTTTTTTTTTTTCCTTACAGGCATGTTTTAAATGGAAGTTTGCTTATGTGTATTATTTCTGGGCGGTAATGTTCTTTCAGGGTCTATTGACAGCATGAAGCTTTTCACTACAGAATAGAGTTTAAAAGAAGTGCACTGGCTTTCTAGGTGTCTATGGTCTGACTTACTTTTCCATCTTTCAAAGATTCTCTGGTTTTCCTTTTGGCATTATTGCTTTGTTCATATACTTTCAGTACTCTTTTTATAGAATTATTATGAGATTTTATGTCCACTATTTCAGCTTCCAAATCCTTAATTCTGTGCCTGATATCACTGACATGACATAGTCATCCTAAAGAACATCAAGAAGACACATTTTAAAATGGTATATCCAAGGAGAGTTCATTTTTCAAAAATAATTTTTTAAAATTGCTTGAGGGAACTATATTGTGTATTTTGACAAAATTCCACATTTTCACTTTTAATAGTCAGGACTTCACTGAAGAAAGTCAAATCCACTAGCCCTTCCGTGCAGATATCAGAAACTGAATAGATGCCATCTTCTTTCTTGTCGGTTCTTGAGGCAGGGCGGGGGAAGAGCATAGGCAAAGGGTAAGATGTTGTGTTACAATTCAGGGGTAAGACTTTGTCTTATGAGAAATTTAGGGTTGCTATACAATAAAACAATAAAAAGTTTACTTATCTAAGCCTAAGTTACTATGCTATTCTCTGATCCTCTGAGGCCAGAAACTCTCTCTCTCTCTCTCTCTCTCTCTCTCTCTCTCTCTCTCTCTCTCCCTCCCTCCTCCCCCTCTTTCTTTTCTTTCTTTCTTTTTTTTTTTTTTTGGCTAATTTCCACTTATTAGTTAGTACATACCATGCATGTCTGTTTGGGTCTGAGTTACCTCACTCAGGATGATACTTTCTGGTTCCATCCATTTGCCTGCAAATCTCAAGATGTCCTCATTCTTAATAGCTGAGTAGTACTCCATTGTGTAAATGAACCACATTTTCTGTATCCATTCTTCTGTTGTGGGACATCTGGGTTGTTTCCAGCTTCTGGCAATCACAAATAAGGTTGCTATGAATATAGTGTAACACGTCCCCCTGGGGCATGGTGGGGCATTTTGGAAGCTTAAACATTTTAAATGCCATAGTCAGCAGATCTCAGAAAGGCTTGAGGACCACAAGCCATTAAATACATTTGAGATACAAACTTTGTTCCTAGTTATCTGCTTCAGACTCAAACCTGAAAGTATATAGTATAAGTTGGGAATCTTCGCTCTAATACCATCTACAGCACATAATTTAATTATCTGTGCTGAAGCAGGAGAAAACTCAAAAGAATAAACATGTGATCCAATTCACATATACTTTTTTTCCCATAGAAGGGTTGTTTTTAAATACAGTAAATGGGATGCATGCATGCATGAATTTATAGAAGATACAAAAGCATGCATAAAAGCAATTTGTAACTTATCTTTAGGATAATGATTATCAATAGTATTTAAAATAATGGTATGCAATAGGCCAAACATCAATATTCTGCAATAACCAATTGCTGTTTGGAACAAGAAATTCTTAATTCTTAATTAGCACCACTGAGCCTTATAATAGGATGTTAGAACTTTACTTTGAGATGAAGAAGGATGATTTTACATTAATGATTTTTCTTGCCAAAGAATAGCTGTGGACACATTTAATAAAAATAACTAGAATATGTAGCTAATATTTGATTACCACCAATTACAATTGATACCAATAGATTACAGAAGTTTCCTCTACTTTCTGTTAAAGCCTTTTTGGTTCTCACCAGTTAATTTGAATCTCACTTGATAGCACCTAACAAAGGCTTAGGTTCTCCTGTGGTGAGTTTAAGGCGAGGTCTTAGCCAATTAACATCTCCTGGAAGCTTTTGAAAATTAAAATTTTGAAGCAAATCAATTTTTCTTTCTTAGATTTCCTGGACCACAATTTTCTAGTATAACTAAAACCCTAAATATTAAAAAAAGACATTGCCTCTGAATCTTATGGAGCAACAACTACTCCCCAGAACTGTAAAGCTCATTGTGTGAAAGCAAAGATTTGAAGTAAACTTCCCTTTAGAGGCATTAGCTAATTCCACTTAGGAAACAATATACACTGAAAGATTCAAACTCTCAGCTTCTTGTATTGAAGCAGAGACAATAAAAATTTTTCTTACATAATGTAAAGCTATATTAGCCATACCTAGAGGCAAAATTTTCCAGTGATCACCAGTTCACTAGAAGCAAACCCTTTACAATTATCAGGATGCAAAGGAAAAAACAAAATTTTAAATCTATAATAACTTTATATGAAGTAGGCTAGCCAGATTGTAATGCCTTTATAAGTTCTACAGCCTGATTGACCTTTTATAAATCTTAAGTTTAAACTTTATTATGAACAACACCTGGGTAGATCTGAAAAAATGTTGTTTATCTAAAAAGAAATTCCCTTGAAGGCAGGGAGGGGTGAGGTCCCAAGAACTTCCTTAGTCACGGTTTGCAAAACAAAAGAAACATCACACAAACTTCCCTGAGGCTGCTCTGAACTTTGCATTAACTCAAATGTAAATAATTTTTTTAATCTGAGCATCTTGGCCCTCCTGCAAGGAGGACAGATTCTAGGGGAACAATTCAACTGTCTATGCCTCTAATTTTGGATAGTCTTTCTTAAGATGACTTATAGTTAAAAAGTTCTTTATAACTTTAGTGCTGTGAAAAAATTGTTTGTACTGTAGTCTCCTTCTAGGCAGCAACCATAGCCAAACTGATTGTCTGAGGGTCTAATTTATGTACAAAGACAAACATATCTAGATAACTCTGTCTTAGTTTTGTATGAAGTGAGCTGTATTAGCGCTCTCATAAGATGATTACTATTGTAATAATCGTAATTAACAATATATGGGTGTGTTGAAAATCTTAAGCTTAGCCAGGCATGATGGTGCACGCCTTTAATTCCAGCACTTGGGAGGCAGAGGCAGGTGGATTTCTGAGTTCGAGGCCAGCCTGGTCTACAGAGTGAATTCCAGGACAGCCAGGGATGCTGAGACAGCTGCCTAGCTGATAAAAAGAGATCAATATTATTGCTTATTACAGTGTAGACCCAGGGCCTTTACTGGGCTTAGGGTTTCTTGTCAGCATTCACGTGGTGAGTGCGAGGTGGGCAATCCACATTTGAACTTGAAACAATAAAAGACTCTTTTTTCAAGTTGCAGCGGACTTTGCAATTCTTGGGCTTTCCCATGGATGCAGGGCACAACACAGAAGCCATGTGGTAGCTCATAGCCTTCTGTATCAGAAGAGGGATCTGATACCCTCTTCTGGTGTGTTGAAGATAGCAACAATGTACTCATACACATAAAATCAGTGAAAATGGAGAGGAACCTGAGGAAAAGAAGGGACAGGGATAGGCCAAAGTGGGACCCAGCTGAAAGGGAGGCTCCAAGACCTGACACTATTACTGAGGCTATGGAGCACTCACAAAAAGGGACCTATCATGACTGCCCTCAGAAAGACCCAACAAGCAGCTGAAAGAGTGAGATGCAGATATTTGCACAAACAAATGGACAAAAGCTGCGGACCCTTGTGTGTGAATTAGGGGAAATCCGGAATAAGCTGAGGAGTGAAGCAACCCTGTAGGAATACCAGCTCTCCCAATTCACCTGGACCCCTAAGAACTCTCAGATGCTAGAATACTAACCAGGCAGCATACAGCAGCTGATATGAAACCCCCAACACATATACAGCAGAGGACTCTTGCATCTGGGTTTAGTCAGAGAAGATGCACCTAACCCTAAAGAGATCGGATGCCCAAGGAATATAAAGATCTGGTGGGGTGGGACAGGGTAGTGGGAACATTCTCTTGGACAAGGGGGGGGGTGTTGCAGAAGGAGGTATGGGATTTGGAGGAACAAGTGGGTAGACCAGGAGGGGAATAAACTCTGAAGTTTTATAATATATATATATATTATAAAACTTCAGATTTGGATATATATATATATATATATATATATATATATATATATATATATATCCAAAATTGTTATTTGTCTTATGTCTTACTTTTCTTTCTAAGCAAAATATGTCTGTCACCTTTCCAGACAGACAGAATTAATAGGAGCTAGAAGATTGAAAGCAAAGATGGCTATTATACATGCATGAGTTCAGAACACCAGAAAATGGAGGACAGGGTGACGAAGTGGTCAATGGAGCTAGCTGAAAGCCACAGCCTCATGACTGGATGCCTGAGTGTACCAGGCTTCCCTGTGCCTCACTCAGTCCTCACTCACCACACAAGATGAAGACTTGCTCTTGGTCATATAGAGTAGAGCATTGATCACCATGAACCCTAGGTGGCGCAGTGATGAGAGGTCAGGTCTAATTCAGTGATATGGGCAGTTGGCTCGTTACCCTGCAAGTTGGGTGTGGAATCAGAGAAGGAAGAATGGGTGGGCATAATCAGAACTGACAGCTTCTCAGTGCCATGCTCTAAGTACAGCCTTGGGCAAGTGGGTCCATCATGCTGAGCTTTGGCTTCCTTATCTGACAGTGATGATAAGAATCCAGACCTCACACTGATATTGTTTAAGTGAGATGCTGAGTCTGCTGCTTAGCAGATGACAAAAGATCAATATGATTGCCTATTTCAGTATAGACCAAGGGCATTTACTGGGCACTGTGGCTAAGATGGGATAGTATGTACTCATGTAATAACAACAATAACGATTGTGTTAGGAGCAATAATAGTAAATGAACGAATCATTGCTAGGTTTTTCCCATCTTTACTTTCAGTCTGGTCCAAGTATAGGAGTGCAGAAGACCAGGCCTGGAGGCTGCTGTAGCTGGTTCAGATTCACAGTTGCTTAGCTGGCCCCTCTTGAAACAGTGAAAGCCACTTTTGGCTACTTAGGTCCAAGGCATGCACAGGTAGGATAGCCTCTACTATTCACTTGCAGGGTGGTGGCTGTCTTGGGTTGAATCAGTATGCCTTCCCCTACAGCTCAAGGCTTTTCTTAGGATTAAATCAGGGAGAACTTAGGGGGATTTGACCAAGAAGAGACTTTTATGAGACATGCAGCAAATCCCTACTGTGACAGGCGGCTTTGTTATGAATACCTTCCTTATAAACAGTATTGGAAATAATAATGCCTTACTTCTCCTTCCACAGTAGATCACACAGCATGGTAATTCATGTATTGTTGTCTTCCTTTCTGGTGTTAAAAATCCATGTAATGAAGAAAATTGATCCTATGACATCTGTACTCTTAAAATTTATCTGTGTGCACTGAGGTTTTCTTTTGTTATTTTTTTTTGTTGTTGTTGTTAATATTTTTGGTTTTTGAGCTTGTTTTGTTTGCAAGAGGAGTATGTATTCTATAGGACTGCAACTCTAGGTATTCTGAATTTGGGTGGAGAGAAGCATATATGGTTCTTTCAGTAAACTTTTTTATAACCAAAATTAAATAACTATGTACAAATTACAGAAGCTGACAGAAAATTCTCTTACATGTAGAAATATGGATAAAAGCAAACAGCAGGGGATAATACGTGTGTATGCTGAGTGCTTACAGCAGCTGACCTGCCCTTGGCTACCCAGTACTCCTTAAGATTCCCCCATCACACCATTCACTCCACCACCTACCCTGTGCTTGTGTTAAGACTCCCACTTTGCAACAAACTCATCAGACAGGACTTTTACACAGTTTGGGTAGGGCTTGGAGCACAGACAAAAGAAATGGGGCATGGGGGATCTTTTTTTTTTCAAGTTCAACAGATTGCTAATATGCTTAGAACAAAAGGAAATACGTGATTGTAGATTATAGTTAAAAGAACCAAAACCAAAACAAAAACAAAAACAAAACATAAAAACATAAAAACAAAAACAAATCAGGCAAGATGGTCTTGCTAAACCCCAGTGGCCAGCCCAATGCAGGAGCTGTCTTGCCCTGATTCTCATGGTTAGCTGCTGCCAGGCTGTTCATACTTCCAATGCCATCCACAACCTGTGGCTAGCCTACAAACAGCTAGCTGCCACTTGCACGTCCCCTTTAACCCTTAAAATGAGAACACAGAAGACTTGTAATATTCCAGCCAAATTTATTAGGGGAAATCTATAACACAAAATGCCCATGCAAAGATTACAAAACTCAACATATATAAATACAAACTGCACACCTAGATCAGGCAAATGTACCAACATTACTCTATTTCTCGTCTATGAAATCCCCAGTTACTTATGGCCCCTAGGGCCCCGTGGTTCAGCTCCATCTTCTTGTTCCTCCATCTTTTGTCCTCCATTCCCTCTCTCTTCTCCATCTCACTTTCCACTATCAAAAACTTTCAGCTCTGCCTTTCCTTCCCCTGCCTAATAAGAGCCTCTAGCCTTATCTGACCAATTAAGATTTCACCTGACTGCCCCTGAGTTTAGGGACTCTTGAGGGAGCAAAACACACAAAAAGCAATCCACAACATTTCCCCTCTATTGTCCCATTAAAAGGCTCTTTTCTCTGAGATACAAATTGAGCACAACTATCACCACTCTGTAATTTATGAAGTATAAGATACACTTATCACCCAGTCCATCAATTTTGTCAAGTAAAGCACTCTATCATCCATTCTAACTGAAAAAGTCTTATAATTTTACACCTGTTAGGTCCTGGTTTCAGGTTTTATACCATCTGAAAACAATCTTCTCAAATCTCAATGCTAAACAGTTTGGATTGGCTATGGTACTACAACCAGTTTTCAAACCCATCAGAATTTCGAGAGCAACAAAAAATTTACCTGAAAATATAGGAGCACTAACACAGCTTCCAAAACAAAAACAAATTGTAGTGACAGCTGCCTACCTACACAGTGCCCTGTTTCTCAATATCTTGGAGCACCAGTCTCTGGCTATTTGGCCCAGGATCATCTGACAGACCTTTATA
The DNA here is from genome assembly GCF_000001635.26 of Mus musculus. NCBI lineage: Eukaryota > Metazoa > Chordata > Mammalia > Rodentia > Muridae > Mus > Mus musculus. The sequence goes on along the minus strand of NC_000084.6, from coordinate 3,174,561 downwards.
ATGCAGAATTTTGTAAGGCTGATTATCCTGTCTTGGCAGAGATTATCAGTAGATGGACTATTGTGTGTCCTTTTTGTTGATACTATTTTTGTCTGAAGATGAATAGGCAATTTCTGCTCAGTGACCACAATGTACAACCACAATGTACAACCTCACCTGGAGGTGTAGATGCTCAGTTTCTTCTTTGAACCCAAAAATGGGGTGCTCTCACGAGTACATAAGTCTCAACAACAAATGATTAAATGTCACAATCTGTGGATTTTTTGGAAACTATGTATCTATGTAAAGCAATCTGGGATGTTGTCCTTTAAAAGCTCTCCGCCATTTCTAATTAGAATATCTTTAAAACACCCGTACAATTAAGTCACTACATAGAGTTCTTTATCTGGCCCTTAATGCATATGTTTAATCATGTAAAGACAGTCTATAATGGCAGTGATAGAAGGAATGGGTCTAAGCATTGTATTCTTAAATTTTTGTATCTACAGAAGAAATTCATACCAATCAAAACCCTTTTTCTCTACAAATGTAAGAAATTAAAACTTCAGTTTTGTAACCATATATATATATATATATATATATATATATATATATATATATATATAAAATCTTTCTACCAAGTGAGATTAATGGTTACAATCCTCCCTGTTCAAATTATGACCATTTCAAAATTCCCCAGAAAGACAAGAATAACCAACTCCCAAACCCAGGAACTGGGATGATGACTCTTGACAACTTCTTCTTGCTGAATATGGGAGTTGAGATATCTTGAAAGGAGGGAAGGGTGGGGAAGATGGGAGACTTGGATAGGATATAAGAAGGCCATGCCAACAACTGTTATAACCTCTGATGTCTAAGTTCTAATTGGATCCATCTGACAGGTTTATTGAGGAAAGATGACTGGTCTCCATGACATTGGGAGTTATAGAAGGCCAGTTCAGCCTGTCTCATGATGAATCTAACCAAAGCTATACCATCTGCAGTCTACAATTTCAAAACCAAATGTAAGTACTATCAAGATATTTGTATGGATTGTAGTTTGTATAGCGTGTACAGACTAGTTAGGCAAGAAATTTTGACCTTGTTTGAGCATAAAAACAATAATCTTTTTACAGGCCAATTTTAATAATAACTGATCCTAAGTCTTCATTCATGCAATGTGAAGGATATCACAAAGTATCTACCTTTTTGTTTCATTCTATTGAATCTAGTTCTTCACAAGGTCTCACTGTGTCATATCTGAACCATATAACTCTGGAAGTTCTCTAGAGACTAATCACCTTTTTAAAAACACAAATACAAAGCGTTTCTCACAAATCAGTATGTCGTTTAGCCGGTAAGCAGGAAAACTTTTAGGTTGACTGCTCTCTCTCTCATAGAAAGAAGAAAATCACAAAACCCTAAGCCATAACCATCTTGATATTAAACAATTTAAAACAAGTAAAGAAAATTAATCAAAGGCTACTTGAGCCTTAATAAATTCTGATTGATGTGTGCTCAAGTGTTCTTACTTGTGAGCCCCCTCTTTCTCTCTCTCTTTTTTTTTTTTTTAATTTTTTTTTCCTCTTTCTCTCTCTTACACACACACATATGAAGAGAGATTGAGAGAGAGAGAGAGAGAGAGAGAGAGAGAGAGAGAGTGAGTTCAAGACAGCAGGACTATTCTTTGAAGCAAGCTCAGGCATGAGAGAAATCTCCTGTGGAGCAGGGCTTATGGATTTTCAGTATGAACACAGACGGTGAGAGAGGGGCAGAGGGCCTTCCTCCCTTTATCCAGAATTGGAATGGCTATTCCTGGTTGTCAACTTGGAATGAACTACAGTCGACAATTGGATGGCTCACCTTTGATCCGGATCTTTAGGTTGAAAGACACAAGTTTCTGACCTGGATCTAGGTATGGAGATTAGTCCCAAGCAAGTTCATACACACCTATAATATCAGGAGATTAATGCAAGGTGATCTGAGTTCAAGGTCAGCCTGGGACAAAATAAGTCCCAGATCCAGGCTTGGTGGGTGGGACACACCCTTCATCTAGGCCACACCTTCTAGAAGGCTCAAGACCTATATAAGGCCTGCAGAAGAAGAGAGATTCACTGTCCTTCAACTGCTTGCATTTACTTGCCAGCACTGCTGCTGTAAAGCACTTCTACAGAGAGCCAGCTGAAACAACTAGCCTAGTTGGGATCATCTGGTATAGCTGAGCAACTACTAGATCCGTGGACTGGCTATTTCCAGCTGACCATTGTTGGAGAGTTAGGACTACAGACTGAAAGTCATCCCAATAAATTCCCTCAATATAGAGAAGACTCTAGAGAATCCTGACTGTATGTATACACATTTGTAGACAGACAGTTTTTAACACAGTGAGAGATACTTTAAGCAACCAAAGGAACTTTGCAATCTTGAGCTGATGACTATGGTCATAGCAGTACTTTCCCAGAGCTAGATTAATAGCTTCTCTGAAGTGCATTGATCAACTCTGGACTTGCATTTAGCCCCACTTAAAAACCCCTCCTTAGGGGATCTAGTGTGTTGTGGTCTGGCTGTGTTGTAGGGCCTGGTTGTTGAAGGGCATTGGTGGAGTTCAGTTGTGAGCCAGGGTTGCTTAGCAAGCTTGCATTCCCCTGCTATGGAGGCATCCAAAGTCTCTTGGAAACAGCAGCGCCTTCCTAAATTGGCCCAGGTCAAAAATAAAGCTCCGGCCAAGGTGCAGATAACTCCAGGGCAGCTCTTAAGAGAAGCTAAAGAGAGAACTTGGTCTCCTTGCACCTCCACCTCAGCAGAAGATCACAGATGAAGAAGAATTCAACGATTAAAACACCGGAAAAGAAAAACTTTTGAAGATAACCTAAGACCAAAGAAGACTGTGATTAGCAACTGGATAACATACTCACAATGGGAGGAAAGCCTGAAGGAACTTCAATGGGCACAATCCACATAGAAGCGTGCTTTAGATGTGGACTACTGAAATATTACACTCTGGCTGAAATATGCAGAAATGGAGATGAAGAACCTCCATGTCAAGCATGCCTGAAACATCAGGGACGGTGCCATAACAACTCTGCCACGAGTCAACTAGTTCTGGTACAAGTACCCATACATGGAAGAGATGTTTCGATTATATATATAATCGAAAGCTACTGTTTTATTAGGTTTTCATACAACTCCTCAATTGTACATTTTTAGTTTTACCTGCACTCCTCACTTTTTTTTTTTTTTTTTTTTGAGACAAGGTTTCTCAGTATAGCTTTGGATGTCCTGGAACTCAGTGTGTAAACCATGCTGGCCTTATACTCAGAAATCCACCTGCCTCTGCCTCCCAAGTGCTGGGATTAAAGCCATGTACCACCACTGCCAGCTCATTTCCTCTTTTGTGACCTCTCTACTCCCCATTCCTATTTAAGAAAATAAACTTCTGAAGGAGCTGTAAGTGAATACATACACACATGCATGCACTCCCACTTACAGCTCAACTGAATAAAGAAATGATTTGATACTGAATAAAGAAGTGTACATGTTAAAGAAAATCTTGTAGAAGAATTTGAATCAAGCAACATGGCCGTTTGACAAGGGATCACATCCAAAGATCTTCTAGGTCTCTGTGATCTGGCAGAAATATAGACACCCCCTCAGTACACACCTTTATTACCTCTGGCCAGTATCATTTAATATTCTCCTTTAATCCCAACCAATCACATAAAATTGAGGAGCAGACAAAGTGATGAATCAGTGAAAGATTTGACAGAAAGTGTCAGAGATAGGATATTCCCATCTCCCAGGAGAAAAGCTCTTTAAGAGGAGTGATGAGTAGAGTCTTGGAGTTCTGCAGAATCAGTTCATGAATTCAGTTCAGTGAGTGAGTGGGGAGTCAGTGCAGTGAGTACAGTGCAGTGGAGGTGAGTTCATTTGTGAGTTTGTGCAGGTCAGCAGAAGTAGGGGAAGTCTGAGAATAAAAAGGAGGCAGAAGTTTAGAACAAATTGCCAGAGTTAGTTTGAGTCCAAGCAGAAGAGTTCAGTGGAGGCTGAGAGAAGCCAGATTGAATCAGTCAGGTTGGAGAGGAGTATGAGCCCAAACACCTGAGTTGAACCAGCCAGCCAGTGCAAAAAGAACTGGAAAGGATAACCTTATTCACCAAAGCCTCCAGTAATACAATTAAATGTGGTGAATATGTATTCAAAATCTAACTGAAATTCTGGAAGTGATAAAAGACAATAAGTCATATTTAAAAACTCCATGGGAGGCTATACCAACAAATGTAATGAATGAACTAGAGGGCAGCATAGCTGAAGTTGAAGATGAGGTAGAGGTTGGATCATTTTAATAAAGAAAATGATAAAACAATGCCAAGATATAAGACTCTCCAGACACTTGAAATACTATGAACATACCAGACTTAACGAGTGTGACCATCAGAAGGAAAAAAATGTAATTCTGGAGGCATAAAAATTTTATTTAAATCATAAGAGAAAATTTCTCAAGGTTAGGGAAAAATGCCAATACAAATTCAGGACGCAGTTAGAATATTAAGCAGACAAGAAGAGAAATGAATCTCTCCACTTCTATTATAAAACATATTAACATACAAACCAAAGCAGTATATTAGAAACATGAACAGAGAAACAGAAAATCACATACATGGGCTAGTCTACAAGAAAATAAATTCATTTTTCAAAAGAAACTTTAAAATACAGGAAAGCATGAAATGATGTGTTTCAAGTTCTTAAATTTAATAATTTTCAATACAGACATAGCACAGCTGTCTGTCACAAAAAGAAAGGAAAACTCTGTCGTGAACAATAAGGCCAATGATATTCTATTCTACACCTGCCTTTCATTGTACCAGTACCATCCAGTTTTTATTATGATTTCTCTCTAGTAAAGCTGGAGATCAGGGATGGTGATTCCACCAGAAGTTCTTATATTGTTGAGAATAGTTTTCGCTATTGTGGATTTGTTGTTGTTGTTATTCCAGAAGAATTTGCAAATTGCTCTCTCTTTTCTTTTTTCTTTTTCATCCCTAAATTTAAATTTATATCTATACAATGGTCTAAAAACACTCCTTAGTTTGTACATAAGCTTTTCATTTTTTAATTGCTATATAACAACAATATACTTCCTGATTATTTTAATATTTTCTGATATCTTCCATGATTAGAAAAATTAAAAGGCAAAAGAAAATTAAAAGGCCATGGCCAGAGGACAAGGTGGAGAAAAAAAATAAGACAAAATAAAACATCTATATGAAAATTCTCAGATATAATGAATTTATAAACACAGAAATGGTTTCAGCAAAGATGGCGGTCATGAGCAGGCCATGTCTGGCATCTGACCCTGGTACCTAGGGAGGCAAAGTTCAGCCCTCTGTTTGCCCGGAATTCTCCCTTCTCTGCAAAAGCCCAGATGGTATTTCAATGAAAACAGCTAATATAACTCCCAGAGCTCACTGGACTGGAGAGTAAGACTGAGTATATAGGCCCTTGGTTGGCAGAGAAGGAAGGCGGCTGTAATGAAAAATCATAACTCACACTCTTAAGCCACCCTTGGTCACCTGGGAATCTCTGGCACCTTGACCATGAGTCAGCTATTGTCCCCTTGCAAATAAAAAGGTATAGTCACCACCCAATATGAAGTGAGACCATGGAAGGGGAAGAAAAGTTCTCACAGGGGTCAGGCCATGTGCAAAATCTGTTCTCTTGCTCGCGCCCTGGCTCGCCAGCAAGAACGACGCTGCAGCAGGATCCTTCTGCACACGTTTATTGGGAGAGCTTGATTGCAGAGGTGAAGAGACCCCAATTCTCTAGGGTGCGTGTGCTCAGGAGGTCATAGGCTCTAGAAGCAGCAGAGGAGCTGGGACAGGGTCCTGTGGACTATATCTGCACCCAGGAGGTGGGGCTGTTCTGTAGCTTTCTGTGCACTGGTCTTGCCAGGGGAGTGCTTGCCTCCAGGGAGTGCTGACATAGGCTTACAGACAGACAGGAGGAACAAGCTCCAGCCAGAGACAACAAGAACATCTAACACCAGAGATCACCAGATGGCAAAAGGCAAATGCTAGAATCTTATCAACAGAAAGCAAGACTATTTGGCACCATCTGAACCCAGTACTCCCACCACAGCAAGTCCTGGATACCCCAACAAATGTGAAAAGTAAGATTCAGATTTAAAATCATATCTCATGATGCTGGTAGAGAATTTTAAGAAGGACAACAATAACTCCCTTAAAGAAATACAGGAGAACCCAGGTAAACAGGTAGAAGCCCTTAAAGAGGAAACACAAAAATTACTTAAAGAATTAAAGGAAAAGACAACCAAACAGGTAAAGGAATTGAACAAAACCATCCAGGATCTAAAAATGGAAATAGAAACAATAAACAAATCACAAAGGGGGATAACCCTGGAGATAGAAATCCTAACCAAAATAAAGAGCCAAAGATGTAATCATCACCAACACAATACAAGAGATAGAAGAGTGAATCTCAGGGGCAGAAGATTCCATAGAAAGAAGTCAAAATATCACTATTTGAAGATGATACCAAAGTATATTTGAGTGACACCAAAAGTTTCACCAGAGAACTCCTAAACCAGATAGACAATCTCAGCAATTTGTCTGGATTTAAAATTAGCTCAAACAAATCAGTGACCTTTCTCTACACAAAGGATAAACAGGCTCAAAAAGAAATTAGGGAAACAACACCCTTCACAATAATCACAAATAATATAAAATACCTTGGTGTGACTCTAACTAAACAAGTGAATGATCTGTATGATGAGAACTTATAATCTCTGAAGAAAAAATGGAAGAAGATCTTAGAAGATGGAAAGCTCTCCCATGGTCATGGATTGGCAGGATTCAATCCTTATAGAGGAGAAAGTGGGGAAGACCCTCAAACATATGGGCACAGGGAAAAATTCCTGACCAGAACACCAATGGCTTGGGCTGTGAGATCAAGAATTGACAAATGGGACCTCATAAAATTGCAAAGCTTCTATAAGGCAAAGGACACTGTCATTAATGCAAAAAGTCAGCCAACACATTGGGAAAAGATCTTTACAAATCCCACATCTGATACAGGGCTAATATTCAATATATTCAAAGAACTCAACAACTTAGACTCCAAAGAACCAAATAACCCTATTAAACAATGGGGTAAAGAGCTAAACAAAGAATTCTCAATTGAGGAATACTGGATGGCTGAGAAGCACCTAAAAAATGGTTCAACATCCTTAGTCATCAGGGAAATGCAAATCAAAACAAGCCTGAGATTCCACCTCATACCAGTCAGATTGGCTAAGATCAAAAACTCAGATGAGAGCAGATGCTGGTGAGGATGTGGAGAAAGAGGAACACTCCTCCATTGCTGGTGGGATTGCAAGCTGGTACAACCACTCTGGAAGTCAGCCTGGCAGTTCTTTAGAAAATTAGACATAATACTACCAGAGGATCCAGCAATACCACTCCTGTGCATACACCTAGAATATGTTCCAACATGTAATAAGGACACATGCTCTACTATGTTCATAGCAGCCTGATTTATAATAGCCAGAAGCTGGAAAGAACCCAGATGTCCCTCAACAAAGGAATGCATATAGAAAATGTTGTACATTTACACAATGGAGTACTCCTCAGCTATTAAAATCAATGAATTTATGAAATTCTTAGGCAAACAGATGGAACTAGAAAATACCATGCTAAGTGAGGTAACGCAATCACAAAGAACACACACTGCATGCACTCACTGATCAGTAGATATTGGTCCTGAAGCTCAGAATATCCAAGACACAATTCACTGACCACATGAAGCTTAAGAAGAAGGAAGACCAAAATGTGGATACTTTAGTCCTTCTTAGAGGGGTGACCACAAACCCATGGGGGGAGATACAGAGACAAAATTTGGAGTAGAGACTGAAGGAAAGGCCATCCAGAGACTGCTGTACTTGGGCACCCATCCCATATAGTTACCAAACCTAAACACTATTGTGGATGCCAACAAATGCTTGATGATGGGAGTCTGATATAGCAGTCTCCTGAGAGGTTCTACCAGTGTCTGACAAATACAGAGGTGGATGCTTGCCCCCACCCATTAGACTGTACACAAAGTCCCCAATGGAGGAGTTAGAGGACCAAAGAAGCTGAAGTGGTTTGCAACCCCATAGGAGGAACAACAATATGAACAGTACCCCCAGATTTCCCAGGAACTAAACCATGAAAAAAAGAGTACACTTAGAGGGAACAATGACTCCAGCCACACATCAGGTAGAGGATGACCTTGTTGGACATCAGTGGGAGGAGAGGCTCTTGGTCCTGTGAAGGATTGATTCCCCAGTGTAGTGGAATAACAGGACAGGGAAGTGGGAGTGGGTGAGTTGGTGAGCGGGGGGGTAGAGGGGTGGGGGGGGGGAGAGCGCAGGGTGGGATAGGGACTTTTCAGAGGGGAGACCAAGAAAGGGATACCATTAAAAATGTAAATTAAGGAAACATCTATTAAAAATAAAAAAAAACAGCTCTGCTGCCATGAAATCTACAACAGTAATTGTTTCCCTCAACACCTTTCTGTAGAATATCTTTCTATGTCACTAACCTTACTGTCATCCTGATTTGTACACACCATCTCTTTCCAGCTGGGATACCACCAAAGTATTCTATTCTCTGCCAAAAACACCTGGGATTTTAGATCCTCAGGCCCTGAAAAAATAACTTATCTGCTCCCCTAGAATTTCCCTGTTTTCCTCCACTCAAGTGAGGCCCTTAACTGAACTCTGCATGTGTTTTCATAACTAGTTTTCCAATCTCTGCCCTGTAGAAACCCAGATTTTGGTGGAAAGGTTTCAGGGTTCTTTGGGTAACCCCAAAGTAGAGAGAAAGTGGAAAGTGAGTGAATAGGTAAAGCTTTCACTCACCTATTTCATACCAATTGTTTTTGAAAGAATATCCTTCATCCTACCTGGTAAAACACTTTAAAGCAACTGTTTGAAACTTTTCCTCTGGGAATATTTAATGGCCTCTAGACCTGTTTCCTGGATGTACCACATTTTTTCTTTTTCCTATGTTTTTCTCTATGGACTAAAATACAGGAGGCATTTTAGGATCAGTATTACCCACCAGTCACCTTATAGGACTGTTATAGGACTGTTAGTTACTTTACCAGATCTTTATTTAACTTTGATAATCAATAACTGTGTATAAGTCACCTACTTCATTTAGATTTTGCTATTTTTTGCAGTACAGGCTTCTGCAGTAAGACCTAGTGATTCTTTCAATTTCCTCAGAGTCCATTGTTATGTCTCCTGTTTCATTTCTGATTTTGCTATTTTGGGTATTGGCTCTCTACCTTTCAGTTAGTTTGGCTAAGAATTTATCTACCTTGTTGATTTTAATCAACGAACAGGCTCTTTGTTTCATGGATTCTTAGTACTGTTCTCTTTGTATCAAATTGACTGAATTCAGCCTTTATTCTCTGACAGTGAATCTTACCTACCTCTCTATGAGATGAGGCTTTGTCTCACCTTGGGAATTGCAGAATGCAATACATCAAAACGTTGGTGATCTTCATGGTGGTGATGCACACCACAGTCTCACAGTGAACATCTACATTGGCAGGTTTCAGGATGTGTTGAAGTAGTGTACCACACAAGGTGCCATGAGAGATTAGTAATAGAAATCTGCAGTATTCCTCCACATTAGATTTCACTATGGTCTTAAAAGTCATTTTGTAAAGAAATACTATGGGTTCATGGATGCACATACACACACAAACATGAAGAACAGAGCACTTTGTGGGAGGATTATTCTCTACTATGTGCATTCCAAGGAAGATATTCAGGTTTCTAGGCTTGGCAGCAATGAGGAATACCTGCTCACACATGTCATCAGCTCATCAACTGATCATCTAAACCAAGGAATTTCATAAGCTCTATATTTGTAGTTATGCTCTCTCTCTCTCTCTCTTTCTCTCTCTCTCTCTCTCTGTATGTGTGTATGTCTCTTGAGAAGCTCTGCTTGTGCTTGACAAATAAAGAGGTGGATGCTCTCAGTCAACCATTAGACTGAGCGCAATGTCCCAATGGAGGAGCTAGAAAAAGGACCCAAGGAGCTGACATTTGTTTGCAGTCCCATAGGAGGAACAGCAATATGAACTAGCCAGTACCCCCAGAGCTCCCAGAAACTAAACTACCAATCAAAGTACACATGGTGAGACTCATGGCTCCAGCTGTGTATGTAGTAGATAATGGCTTTGTTGGTTATCAACGGGAGGAGAGGCCCTTGGTCCTGTGAAGGCTCTATGTCACAGTTTAGGGGAATGTGCAAGCTAGGAAGCCAGAGTGGGATGGTTGGTGAGCAGGAGGAGGGGGGAGGAGATAGGGAATTTTAAAAGGGGAAATCAGGAAAGGGGATAACATTTGAAAAGTAAATTAAAAATTCTAATGAAAAAGAAACAATAGAAACATTTCATGCTATCAAGAGGGATTCATTTTCCAACCAAGCTTCTAGGAAGCTAATCTCAGTTCTAAATTTTACACAAGTCCCTAATCTACATTATCATCCTACATGAGAGGTGAAGATTGCTCTAAAACTGAAAATAAAGGATACTGAGGCAAGATCCTGAATAGAGAACTAGAAGTGGTAACATCAGATCCCTGCATACATGCCTGGCAGCCTAGGACAATGAGTATGTGCAGGTCAGGCACTGTACCTATAGTCTCCTGAGATTTCTCCACTCAAGTGGAGTTGATCCTGTCCACCTAATACAGCACAGGCACTGGAAGGACAAAAGTCAACTGCAGGAGGTGTGGAGATGCCTCACAGGTTAGAGCATCTGCTGCTCTCTAGAAGACCCATGTGGTGCCTAACAATCATCTCCAGGAATGGATGTGATTCCTTCTTCTGGCCTCTGAGGGAACTGCCCTCAGGAGGAGCTCTATACTGTAGGACACACAGTAGGAAAAACATCCATTCACATAAATGATAAACATAAGTCTAATCAGCAACAACAAAAAGATAGCAAGTTTATGGTCAACTACAACAGCATCTTATCAAAAGCTATGACTTGGAAGGTCATTATATCTGCTGTGTGGTTGTCACTGATGCTGTACTGCAAGCAAAAGTGAAGCATATGGCTCTGGCCCTCCTGATTTATTTTATATTCCTTTGTAAATGTTTTTATTTCCTCAGCAGCTTTAGAACAATGACTGTATATTACTCAGTATCTGGTCCACAGGGTCATGAATGAATGTGTGTTATAAAGTACTATATGTTAGGAGTAAGAGAATTCATGGCAGAATGGATACAATATGGCACTGATTACATCATAAAGTGTGTGTCCATGGGGTAAGTGACATTATCCACACACAAAAGATCATCACCATCTATACACCTAGGTGGCTATGACTTTACTATGTAGCCCTGGCTGCCTGGAACTTACAGAGATCCATCTCTGGTTGTGAATTCTAGGTCTACAGCAGGGGATACAACACCTGAATAAGGAAGATGGTTTCAAGAGTCACTACTTGCAAATCATTTTTATTCATAAGAAATAGATTTAAAAAACAGGTTTTAAAAGTTCAATTAGTATAGAGGTAAAAGCAAAAAACAAAACAAAACAATGAAAAACAAGAACAAGAATATATAACTTCTAAATAACATAGCAACAACTCAAAGAACAAAAACTAAAACTTCAACCAAAAACTCTAAAATAAAATTATTGTTCAGCTGATTTCTCTTTCTGCACATTTAGCAGCACAGACCTACAGCCTGTTACTCCTCCTGGACACTTGGTGGCAGTGCAATAACCTCAGTTCTCTGCCAATGGGAGTTGTCTGAAGAGAAAAGGGAATAACACCCTGAATCAGCCATGGCTTCCTAGTTAGGGCCTATTCACCCTAAGGAAATGAACTATATGGAAGAAGATTCATCCAAGGAAGATTGTGGATGCTGGGGATGGTGCTCAGCAGTGGGCTCTTGGGGTGGCAACTCATTCTGCAGGATGCTCTATTCTTGGGCTGTGGGCAATCCCAGCTCTCTTGCAGTTTCTGAGACCTGCAAGAGGAAGGCAGTTACTAAGACACAGGCTTGGTGGGGACAGGCATGGCAGCTGTCCGGCTGCTGCCTCCCACCACCTGAACTGTACTTGACAGTCAACATTAATATTTTCACTGAAATTATGGATGTTAAATCTGCAGACAGGGCAAAGTATTCAACAACAGTCACAAAATCATGGAGTGACAAAGATCAACTCAGGCTTCTATCAGTTCCAACCAAGAACATGGCAAAGGAAGAGACCTCAATGGATTACAAAAAGAAAGGAGAAGGCCACATACCACCCAGATCAATGATAATGAGAAGCACTCATTTGACATTTGTACTTGGCTCTAATCCCTCCAAGGTGCATGTACCTGGGATGTCACATGACCTCTGCATGTCTCCTGTCTAAGGACCCAGAACTCACTCAAAGCTCTGCACAGCATTCCACCTATCATGAGGACATGCAAGAATGTGACATATTATTCACCTGTCACCCTTAGTGGACTGCAGATTAAAGCAGAGTTGAAAGGTACACTTGCCAGTGGCAACAGTATCTCACAGTATGCTAATTCAGTGTCTCACAAGAGGCTAACTTCCCAGAATACTTGTGTGAAGATAGAGTAATTAACAACTACATTCCATGAGGTGGGTGGCTGCTTGGGAGTTTGGATCAGAAAGGTGGTGGGTGGAAGCAAAGATGGTTCTAATGTGCAAATGGTATCAGACAGTCATAGGCTGACCGAATTGTTTGGCCCTACCTGATGTTCTTGAGTCTCAAGGTTGCTGGTCTTCTCCTGTTCGTCTTTACCACTCAGGTTCAAGTCCACCAAATATTGATGAATGAGGGCCCAATCAGCCTGTACTTTCTTGCTCTCCTGCTTCAATATCACCAACTTCTTCTTTATAAGATTCTTCTCCATCAGGAGCTAGCTGTGCAGGTTACTAGAAACACATTCTGCATAGTAAGATCCTGCAGCCTCCTCCTCCCATTTCTACTTACAGGTCCCATTAACCCGACCTGCATCCTGGTTCCCATGAAGACCTAATAACATCCATCTCAATACATCCATGACAACTATACAAACAGCCATTTCAAGGAAGGAGAAAATTTTGCTGCAGTCCAAACACCAAAAAGGGTCCATGTTTCTCTAAAAGAAAGAGGGATCTCCATCTACCCATGACAGCCCATGCATTGGGGCAATACCGATTAGTAGGGTGCAAGTACAACCAGGGTAGGTCAGTAGAACCAAAGAGGGCATTCTATCCTTGTGTTACATCTTACTCAGCTCTGTAAAACCCCGCCTGAGCCCCAGAGGCCTAATACTGCATAATAGCCCTCTCGTGGTCTGAATCACTTTCCTATCTAGAAGCTCCTGAGGATGCCTCAACAACACTGGGAGGGGTGTCTTAGAGATTTAGGAAAACTGAGTCTAAAACATCCAAGGCACAGTGATGGCTAAAATCCAGGAGGGATAGAGTCAGACCCTCAGACTCTCCAGTCCAGAAACAAAGGAAGGTAGAAATGGACATTTCACAAGTGGTGGCCTCCCTGACAAGAACTTACCGAAAGAAATTTATCTCCTTCTTGAGCTCCAGGTTGTTCTCACAGGCTTCAATATATGCCATCTCTATGTTGTGCAGAAATGACATAACCTCCTTCTCTTTCATCTTCAATTTTTCATAGAGCAGATTTTGCCTGTGGTAGGTCCTGGCCCCAGGAAGAGAGAACTCCATGGACATAGGCTTTTAGTAACACATGAAGTCAGGATAGGTTCTGGACTACTCCAGCCATGGAAACCATACTCTGCATTTTAAATGCTGGGATTTTCTTAGCCTTCGGAAACTTGCTATCATGGCTCCAGAACACCAGAAGCTAGGCATCCAGCTGGAGGGTGCCCTGGCTCCCTGTGTACATTCAGTAGGGCTGGAAGGGCAGACTAACCAGGTATGCTCTCAAGAGCCTAGGCTACAAGTCTTTGCCCACCAGACACCTGTGATTGTATTTCCCCTGTTTTTCATAAAAGGAATTCTAAATTCTGGATAACTAATACTGTAGAAACAGATATTACCATAATTCTGGAGATGAGGCCAGACATCACCACAGCTTTATAATCTGCCCAAGGGATACAAATGAATGGACAATTGTGAGCATTTATTCAAAGTGCAGTGCTATTTAAAGTGGGAACTACCAGACCTCGGGACCACATCTCCTGGAAACTGTTAGGCAGGTAAATCCTCAGGAGTAAAACACAGACTGCTAGATTCCAAATTGTGGAGAAAAATAAAAACATATAAAACCTATTCACGTTTGTACATGTGCACACACACAGGCTCACAGACTTAGACCTATACATAAGATGGAGAAAGAGGAAGAGTGAGAGAATAAGAAAGAGAGACAGAGACAAAGAGAACACAATGAGAGGTAGAAGAAATGTACACAACATTACTGTTTCAGTGTTTAAGGCACACAGACAAAGAGGAACAGGCATGAACCTCAGGCCATCTAATCAAGCACTGAAAAGAACCAAGATCTGAATTTCTTGAGTTATTTTTAGGCATGCACAACTCTTCACATGGACGAGATATTTACATGTAAGTCTAACCTATGAAACCAACTCTTAGAACAAGGTATCTGGAATTTACATCACCACAGAACTACTCAGGGTACCCTTGTCCTCCTGGAATACATTTTTGCTTGGCTGTCATCTAAAGGATCACTCAATGCACCAACACTATGTGGTTCTGCTTGCTCAACATGACATGCAAAACCTGCCCATATCAGTAGTATTGTTCCACTGTGTCACTATGAACATGAATAACCTTTGAGTCGTTTTATGTATGTCCCCTGCTGGACATGAGCCCTTGTTTTACTTTAGTACACATAAAAAGTAGACAAATGCTTAGTAAACATTACCAATTTTGCTAGTATTTGGACCTTCGTAAGCCCCCTTCCTCCAGTAATGTGTGAGTTTCATTTTATCTGTATTTTACTCCACCCAACCATTTCCAGCCTTCATGTTAGTGTGGACTGCAACTGCCTGTATTTATTAACAATCTGTTAAGTTAATAATAGTATTAACAATCTGTTAAGAATATAAAGCTCTAAAAATGAGACTATAATTTCAATTTAAGTTCTCTCTCTCTCCTCTCTCTCTCTGTCTCTCTCTCTCTCTCTCTCTCTGTCTCTCTCTATCTCTCTGTCTCTCTCTCTTTCTCTCTATCTTCCCCCCACTTCCCTTCTCTTGCCTCCCTCTTTTTGTGAGTCTCATCATACTGTGGCAGCTAATCTCCAAATGGTTGGTTGCTCAAGCTTTTCCCCTCATGCCCCACAATCTGGCTCCTGTTTCCTAAAAGAGTTTAGCCACTGCCAGCCTAGAGAGTCTATGAAAATAGTCCTAAATCGACAAATCTGGATACTGAATCTCTCTTCTCCACACCTACACTTCACACTGACAACTGAATGGCATAGGACCAGACATTTGCCAGACTGAATGGTGTTTCTCTCTCACATAGCATTCATTTCCACTGTGCAGAGCTAATTGTTCCTGGGAAAATGTTTAAGGAAGACCTGCTCCAGGACCATGTGCAGGGCTGGGCTTGTGAGAATGTTCCTACTCATACAATTCGACAGTCAAACAAATGTAGTCCAGGCAAATAAAACCAAATACATTTTTCCTTAAAAAAAAAGGCATGTCTGTGTGTGTGTGTGTGTGTGTGTGTGTGTGTGTGTGTGTGAGAGAGAGAGAGAGAGAGAGAAAGAGAGAAAGAGAGAGAGAGAGAGAGATGGCAGTCACACATCACTCCATATTAACTACTATTTCTATTCTTACAGAGACACTCATTTTTAGGTAAGTGTTATTCAAGTCTTCATGATAAAGGTAGGCTGGAGAAAACTGTAATGACTGAAGCTTTCTGCCCCCTGCACATCTTCATGAAGATACCTGTAATGTTGAAGATCAACGACATTCTTCTCTAGGTAACCAACCTGTCACAACAGGGACTGAGACTGTAAAGACAAATCCTAGACGAGGCTTGTCTAGGAAGAGTGTGAGTGCCAGACTCGCCAGCAAGAGAGACGCCACAACAGCATCCTTCTGCACACGTTTATTGGGAGAGCTTGATTGCAGAGGCAAAAAGACCCTGAGCCCAGAACTGGTGCTGCTTATATAGGCCTAGGAGAGGCGTGTCTCACACCTGATTGGTTATGCTTTCAGTACCTCATTTACATATCTACATCCGATTGGTTATGCTCTCAGTACCTCATTAACATACCTCATTTACGTATCTACACCTGATTGGTTATACATTCAGTACCTCATTTACATGCCCTGGGCCAGGCAGTGACTTGGCAAAAAACTCTACTGCACATGCGCACATTGGTTGTTTACCCAAACTTATGGGTGGTGGCCAGTGGTAGCCAGCACCACCTTGTAATGGCATATGTGGCTTCCCACATCTCCCCCTTTTTGTTTTAATAAAATGATGCTGGACTAGGCCTGTGCAATTATGTCCATCCGCCATGGCTCCTGTTTTAGGTCATTCCTCTAGTGTCACAGCCTTACCCGTCATAGGGTAACCCTATTGCCACCAGGCCCCGTGTCTTAGGTTGGTCTGTGCATGAGGAAAGTTGCCTGTCTTTGGATACCACAGTGCTGTGTGACAGTAACTGCTAAATGACCTAGGGCGAACTCTACAAAAGAGGCCAGCCAAGTTTTAAGGGAATGAATTAGTGGGGAAATCATGATCACCCTACTCTGTGCAATGAGGAAACCTCAGTGATGTGCAAGGGTAGATCAATGATCGTTGAGTCTCTCTTATCCCAGTGCAATGGATCCATAAATCCGTGGGGTGCAAGAGCAGAGAACTCAGATGCCAACTAATTCTTGAGCATAGATAACCAAACTTCAGGGGAGGCACCGTTTCAATGGCTAAAAGTGCCTGAGTTATAATCACTTTGTCACGTTTTTGTTGGGTTCTGAACTTGCAAACCAACCAAAGCATGAACACCAGTCTACAGCATATGGCAGCACCAAACAAAATCACTCCCACCCATTCCTTAAAGTAAGAAAATGCAGAGGTAAGCCAAGAGGTAAAGTCTCCAAGGGTCACTGGTTCCACTCTGGTTCCATTAAGGTTTAGGATCTGTATCTGCAGCTTCGTCTGCAACCTTTCCAGTTCCTGTGATCAGTTCCCCTTCAGATAATTCGATAAATCTGTACTTTTAATAAAAGAATCATTAATATACCTAATGGGAGTAATACACACATGTGGAGTGGATGCCACAGAACTCATTTGTATGACATCCATCATCTGTTCCATGTTATGTTGTAAAATATCCACTCTTTGATTCACTAACATTAACCCTGAGGTGATATGAGAATCTGCCCTTTTCAGGGTAAGCAATGCCTCAGACGTTTTTTTCTGCTATCTGACTTATGGTGTCAGCAGTATTAACTTGATTGGCCATAGCAATTCCTGAGGTTACTGCTGATGCCTCAGACACCACAATGGCTATAACAATGGCAGCTGTGATTCCAAAACCTCTCTTTTGCCGAACAAGACTCATTATTGGGAACTTCTCTGGATCTGCCTCAACAGGCACAGGGACAAAGGTTAGTAGATGTACCAGTAAGGCTATGAAATTGGTTCTATTCCAGCATTGCATCAGAAAACAAGTGACATTTGTACAATCTAACCATTCTGTATTATTTTGAAATTCAGACAATATAAAGAAAAAAATGGAGGGTTGACACAAACTTCTACTGGAGAAGTAGTCATATTTCTGATAACTCTATTAGATGTCACACTATCTAGATGAGCAGAGGTATTGGAAAGTGTGGCAGAAACATTCAATATCTCATGAAAGGTTCCAGTCAGCAATGCAAAGTCTGACAAACTGGTACTAGCACCTGCCTCATTACTTAAAATCCATTGGTAATATGGCCAAATATTTTCTTTCCCTGTAGCATCTCCTTTATCATTTATTACAGCAAAATCTAATGGAGGTGACAAAACAAAATCCCTTGCTATTTCTTTCTGAGGAAAAAATTTTGATTGACAAGGTGAAAAAAACTATAGGAAATGTAAGGTCCGGATGACACCAAGGCATGCTGCGTATAGCAGTAGCATTGCCAACAGGCCATCGTGATCCTTTGGCAATAGTCACATTTCCCTTTATTATAATAGTGGTGATGTTTATAGGCGAAGTTACATTATTTCCTGAGCCTGATTGCACTCCTTGAACAACTTGCGTTAAAGCATTAAATAACACTCCAGAGCTCACTTTATTTTGGCTAATGTGATCTGCCCAATTAGAGATAATCTTTTTCTTTAAAAATATACAGGGTGTAAAAGGTTTATCCACATTATGTACAAAGCATAGTGTATAATTTAAATGAAAACTCATACTATTATACACCCATGTCTTTTGAGGAATTTGTCATGCACAAGGCGCATCCAAAAAAAATTCAGTTGCAAAAAACAAAGGCAAGGTAGAGGAATTGGAATGTACCGGTAAGGGTACTGGCCATGATCTCACTATGGCCCACAAAGGTATACTTATCCCTGTCTCAATCATCAGGAGTAAGAAAAACAGGATCATCTTGGGATTCATCTTGATCTTTCACGGTTCTTTTCAGTCACTTCGGAACCCAAAGTGGATTATCTTCACCCTGCAGAAAAACACAAATAGCTCCCCGGGATCTGATTAATATGGAATCCGGGCCATGCCATTTATTATCAAGGACATTTTTCCATTTGACCATTTCATTGGGTGATTTAGGCCATTGTCCGTGCCTTTCGGCTGGTGATCTCCCAGCATCATCCAATTTTAAGAAATTAAGAGTAAATATTGTAAGGGATAGAGCCATCTTTGGCATCATAGCCTCTATCCCCACTTTTTGTTTTTGCAAATATTGTTTCAAAGTACGATGGGCTCTTTCAATGATGCCTTGGCCCTGTGGATTATAGGGCAACCCAGTAATATGTTTCACTTGCATTTGTTTGCAAAATTGACTAAATTTAGAAGAAGTATATGCAGGACCATTATCTGTCTTTAGTAGCAGGGGCTTACCCCATGCAGCCCAAGCCTCTAAGCAGTGGGATATGACATGAACTGCCTTTTCCCCTGTCAAGGGAGAGGCATGTAGGACACCAGAACTGGTATCAATGGACACATGTACATATTGTTATTTACCAAAAGCTGGGATATGCGTGACGTCCATCTGCCAAACATCTAGGGGTCGCAATCCGCAAGGATTAACGCCCACGGAAGGTGCATTAATAAATTCTACACATTTACCACACTGTAGGACAATATCTTGAGCTTCTGTTCGTGTGAGCTTAAACTTCGGTCGTTATGTAGAAGCGGTGACATGATACAGTTGATGAAAATTCTTAGCACCTTCTATAGTACTTTGTGATAGCAAAACCATATCTCTGGTGGCTGAATCAGCAATTGCATTTCCCTTAACCATAGGTCCAGGTAATGATGTATGTGCTCTAATATGTTGAATATAAAAGGGGTGTTCATGCATCAAAATACAATCTTGTATTTTCATCAAAATTTCAGATACTGGACTAGACTGCTTAAAATTTCCAGCAGTCTCTAATGCTAATACAGCATTAACCACATAAACAGAATCAGAGATAATATTTATGGGCATAAGGAATCTTTTAAAAACTTCTAAAACCACCAAACATTCTACCAATTGAGGGCTCCTGGTGTAAATTGCAACTGTACAGCCTTTTCATTAATCACATAACTTCCAATTCCTGTTTTGGATCCATCTGTATAAATATCAATGGCTCCCTTTATAGGGGTATTAGCCGTTACCTTTGGAAATATCACTGGATGCAATAACATAAAATGTAATAAAGGATGTTTAGGATAATGATTATCAATTAAACCAGAATAAGTGCATCTAAGAATGGCTCATTCATCTATAGTAGCATACAATATTTGCATTTGTGTAGCAGTATATGGAATAATTATGCTATCAGGCATTTTTCCAAAGAGAGTGATTGAACTTTTTATACCTTTATGGGCCATATTTGCCACCATGGTGGGATAATGCTCTATAGTCTTATTAGGGGATATATGTAGATGTATCCATACTAAAGGACCATCTTGCCATAACACAGCAGTTGGCAAATTTATGGTTCTTAATATGCATAGGTACAAAGGTTATTGCTCATTTATTCAATTTAACTGTGCTTTTTGGATATCTCTTTGTACCTTCCTAAGAATATCAGAAGCCTCAGGTGTTAATTGTCTCAATGAGGTAATATGTGATTCTTCTTCTAAAATTTGAAATAAAGGTTTTAATTCCGAAGTAGGGATCCTTAAATAAGGTCTAATCCAATTTATATCTCCTAATAATTTTTGAAAATCATTTAGTGTCTTTGATCTTTTCTTATACTAATCTTTTGTGGGGTGACACACCGTAAAGTAATAGTGGCTCCTAAAAAATGACCAACATTAGACTGCTGTACCTTTTCTGGTGCAATAATCAAGCCATTATCTTTTAGAGTGTCATTAAGCAAGCCATAAGCTTGCTGTATGTTTTCTTCTTCAGGTCCACATATCAAAATATCATCCATATTTTTAAAGAGGGGAAACCATCTCTAACTGGTTGCAAAGTTTTTCCTACATATCCTTGGGTTAATACTCGCCATTGATACCTTTTATCAGGCTCCATGTAATTAGTAAAAGGCAGGGTAAATGCAAATCTAGGTTTATCTTTCTTATTTAATGGAATGAAAAAGAAACAATCTTTAATATCCACTACTATAATTCTCCAATCCTTAGGTAGAGCTGAGAGTAGGGGGAGTCTTCTTTGTACAGGACCCATAACTTGCATTTGTGCATTAATGGTTTGTAGGTCATGTAACAATCTCCATTTACCTGATTTCTTCTTTACAACAAAAATAGGAGTATTCCAGGGTGATTGCGTGAGTTCCACATGTCCCAGGTCTAATTGATCTTGAACTAATTCTTTAGCTGCTTTTAACTTCTCAGAGGGTAAAGACCACTGAGGCACCCACACTGCATCCTCCGTATGCCACAGAATGGTCAAAGGCTCCTCAGCAGCCCCTAGAAAAAACCCAGCCCTTTCTTCTTTGCTTTTTCTGTGGCTTTAACTGGTGAAATTCTACCTTGTAAATTTTTTCCAAGACCCAGTCCAGGTATATATCCCATTCCTTTCATCATTTCCTTGCTTTTCTGAGAATAATCATTAGTCAATCTAAAATTCATGGCTGACAATACATCTCTTCCCCACAGATTTACAGGTAAAGGGAGCACATAAGGTTGAAAAAGCCCTGTCCTTCCTTCTTTATCCTTCCATTGTAAGAATTTTGCACTTATAGTTGGGGTATCCTCATATCCTAATCCTTGTAAGCTATGTGATGATTGATTAACAGGCCAAGAAGCAGGCCACCAGTTGCTGGATACAATGCTTTTATCTGCTCCTGTATCCATTATACCTTGAAAGATTTTTCCTTCTATTTGTAATTGTAAAGTGGGACGATTATCCAAATCCAAAGATATGTAGGCCACACTAGTTCCTGTAGAACCAAATCCCTTATCCCCTTGGGGATTCTGGCCACTAGAGAACATGTTATGCAAACTAGGAAGAATCAGCAATTGAGCAATGCGATCTCCAGGAGAAATGTCCACAATACCTCCGGGTGCAGAACACATAATCTTAACTTGTCCCTCATAATCTGAGTCTATAACTCTGGGATGTATCACCAATCCTTTCAAAGCAGAAGAAGACCTACCCAACAGTAGGCCCACTGTATCCTTTGGTAAGGGACCTCTAAAATCTGATGAGAATAGGTTGGCACCCCATTTGAGGTGTAAGAATTACTCTGGAGGTGGCACAGATGTCCAATCCTGCTGAACCCAGAGTGGCTTTCCTCGGTCTTTGGGTGGCCTCATGGACACTGTGGTCTGAAGTGCCCCATACATTTGGGGGTCCTGGGGACGGGGGCCCCACACTTTGTTTTTTGGTTGTTACACTTTAAACTGAGGTACTGGCCTTCCTTTTATATCTCTGACTGATCTACATTCGTTTTCCCAATGTCTTTCTTTTTCACATTTTGAGCAAATACCTGGCACTTTCTTTTTAAACCTACTCTTTTTACCCTTTGTACATTGCTTTTGCATATGACCTGTTTTCTTGGGTTTGTTCATGTTGTTTAGAATGACTCCAACCCTGAGTTTCCAATTTTAAACTAACTTTCTTTTACAAGCAAAAGGCTGCCTGCCCCTTTAAGAGCTCCATTTGCAAACGGCCCTCAGCAGGGCTTTTTCAGCTGTACTTGCCTCCCAGCCACAGTGCAGCTAACTTATCAGTTTCTGCTGTGCAAATTGAGACTGCTTTTAAAACAAGTTTAAGGATGGACATCCAGCAGATAAAGTTTTAACCATTTATATTTTTCAACATGAAACACAGAACAACAATCATTCAAACAACCAAACAAAAACAAACATAAATTGACAGACATATGGACAATTTGGTGCACCAAAAACAGACGATAGACAGACAGGGAATAGAACTTGATGTCTCAAAGAGACACAGATATCCTAACCAGAGCTAAGAATATCTCCATAGGAGCCAGAGAGGAAGCAGGACGTCTCCCGTTTTCCTTCTGTCCCTAGGAGAGCTCTGAAATAGCTTATTTTCATTTTTTCTCTTTTTCGCTAAAAGATCCCAAACAGGGGATAACTGCTTTTCTGAAACTTGTTTTCTCTTTCTCATGTTAATTTCTTTTTTTAAAAATATTTATTTATTTATTTTATTATATGTAAGTACACTGTAGCTGTCTTCAGACACTCCAGAAGAGGGCATTAGATTTCGTTATGGATGGTTGTGAGCCACCATGTGGTTGCTGGGATTTGAACTCAGGACCGTTGGAAGAGCAGTCAGCACTCTTAACCACTAAGCCATCTCACCAGCCCCCTCATGTTAATTTATTGATCTTCATTCTTTATATTATCTTTTGTATCTTTATATTTTGGTTTTTTTTTCCTTTTCTCTTTTTATATCTCTTACTTTACTTATTTTTCTGCGCCCTCCTTCCTTTTCATTTCTCTCTGTTTCTGACATACTTTCCTGGTGTTCCTGCAAAAGTCGCTGTCCTTCCTTAAGAGCTGGTTCACTTTTCTTGTCCCAAATACAAGCCTTAATCAATTTCCATAACAGTCTTGTTCCTGCTTTCACTTTCCCTTTTGCGTCTTGTCTCACTATATCTCTCCCTAGTTTTTCCCAACTAGGTAGCATCAGTGACCCAGTGGGAGCAAACCAAGGAGCGAGTCTGTCTATCTCTTTTAAGAACCCGCTCACTCTACTTTCAGAAATCTTTAAACCCCGTTCTTTGAGCAAGGCTTGCACCAGCCCTACTAAAGGCATAGACTGGCCAGTACCCATACTTGTCCTGAACTGAAGCATCCTTGAGATACTCACTTATCTACGTGAGATTCTTATCCCCAAGGTCGATACACAAGTTTTATCTATACTTGCTTTATGATCTTTTGTATCTGCCTAGCTATTCCCAGCAGATACACTGGTGTCCAGGGTGATGAAAATTAAGGCAATGGCATAATATCAAGGCAAGAAAGAAAGCAAGCAACACAACCCCAGCAACAATTACAGGATCTATTCTGAAAGAAAGCATACCTCTCAGAGACTTATATTAATTTCTTTTTACTTACCCGTACCACCATTCCCCAGCTGAAGAGTTCTGAATCCACGCAGTTGGATCCTTCTCAACAGACTGTATTGTGGGAACACTTCATTGACCGCTCCTTCCCCGTGATGCAGTTCTGAATCATCCCTGTAACAGGGGGTCTTCGATCGTGCCTGAAGATGCTTCTTTTCCCGGGTTTTGGCACCATTTGTGAGCGCCCGACTCACCAGCAAGAGAGATGCCACAACAGCATCCTTCTGCACACGTTTATTGGGAGAGCTTGATTGCAGAGGCAAAAAGACCCCGAGCCCAGAACTGGTGCTGCTTATATAGGCCTAGGAGAGGCGTGTCTCACATCTGATTGGTTATGCTTTCAGTACCTCATTTACATATCTACATCTGATTGGTTACGCTCTCAGTACCTCATTAACATATCTCATTTACGTATCTACACCTGATTGGTTATACATTCAGTACCTCATTTACATGCCCTGGGCCAGGCAGTGACTTGGCAAAAAACTCTACTGCACATGCGCACATTGGTTGTTTACCCAAACTTATGGGTGGTGGCCAGTGGTAGCCAGCACCATCTTGTAATGGCATATGTGGCTTCCCACAGAAGAGTTCATAACCCAGAGGATAATGTGAATGGAGTGAGGCTGGAATTGTAAGCAGACACCAGGAAGTACCGTGGAAACACAAAGGATTCATTAAATAGACTGGCTGAGCTAAAGTTCCTACAATCAGGTACCAATAATCTATGTGTAACCAACTAGGATCACAACCGAGAAACTCACATTTACTGAGCACCTACTATGCGTACTCTAAATCTACATGCCAGACTCTTAATTAGCAACTCATCACTAGTGTGAGAATTATATTGTTGTTTTCAAAGAATTGTAGAGCATCTCTTGATTCTTTGAGCTTAGAGTTTAATTTTATATCTTGGAGAAATCCTAACACAAAGGACATAAGCAAGCAGTCCCCAGTATTCCTCATCAGAGCTCCAGTTTGATATGTTCTCATTGCAAAGTTAGAGCCAGCAGAGGGAGTAAACTGCTTTGAACACAAGCCTCAGGTAGATACAGAGGAAAGCAGGGTTTCCTATGTGGAGGAAAGAGAACATGTGTGTGTACAGACATACTTCAAATATGAACGTGTGGTTCATGCTGTAAAGACTTATTACATAGATGCAGGATGGTAAGGTGTGATCACCAATCAAACTAACGGATGCTTCAGTAACTTCTGTCCTGGAGAGGAATCTAACTGGCATTGATGGGAGGAACTTCAGTAGTGCTAATTACAGAGCTACCACCAAGAGCATATTTCTTGTCAAAGATAAGCCCATACATACCAATCATAGTATACTTCTAAGATGGTGAGTAGATGCCACAACCTTGGAATTCCAAATCTTATGACTGGTCCAAACCACCACCACCACCTCCACCACCACCATCATCATCACCACCACCACCACAACAAATCACTTTCAAATAGAGCTTTGTGATTTTCCTCATGAGAGAAAAGCCTCACAAGAGAAAAGTATTTTGATCTGGGAGGTTAGTAATATGTTGTCACCACTGGTCTTTACTGTACACAGATGCAGGTGCTGTGGAGGCTAGAGGTGATCCAGGTGCCCTGGAGCTGGAGCAGCTATGAGCCACCTGATGTGGATGGCAGTCCTCTTAAAGAGTACTATGTAGCTCCGAGGGATCTGGCCTGTTGTCACTGTTATTTCCTGATTATGAATTTATTATTCTCTGGACACTTTCCAAATAGACCAAATATTATGTGTTTCCCTAATACCATCTATCTAAACATTTAGAATTACTTTCAAATCACTCTGCCTTAATATAATCTCGGCATAAAAACAAAACCAAATTACACCAAAAATTTCAAAAAGAAATTGGAAAGTGTTGAGAGGAACCTTTCTTCATGAGTCTTTAAAGATGTATAGAGATAGGCTGCTCTGGTTTGGGAAAAACAAATACAAAAACAAAAACAAAAAGCAAAACCTGGTTCATCCATAGGAACATCTTCAGAAATGGTTGCCCTCAGATTCAGTTCTTGGGACGAGGATTTGTTGTGACTGTGACTTGTTTTTCAGGCATCTTGAGGATTTCCACAAAAAACACTTTTCTCTTCAGGCTCAGGATAGTTCTCTCTCTGAATAATGAGAAGGGGGTCGATCACATTTACAGGATAATTAACACCACTATTTACTTCAATAGCATTCTAGAAAGTATTTCAGCCAAATTCATTGTTTTGATATCCTGTGAAAATAAGACCGTTTATGAAGCTATATGATTCCCATACAACACCGTTCTTCTGTCCAGATTCCCTAATAATCTGTTACCAATAACATATTTTGGAGTATCAGCAAGGATGTCCTTGTATTCTCTTGTGTTGGTGTTGTTTTTGACTTCTGATCCTGTGTTCTCACTTATGGCTCATTTCACAATTGTTCAATTTTCCAGATTTCTAGAGTGTTTTGGATCCCAAATGTTGCATGAACAGGGTTAAATCCTTGACAGAGGAAGGAGACAGGGAGTAAGAGGTGCCCAGGAGGTGTCTGAAGAGCAACTAAGAAAAGACAGAACCTAAAACAGGCTCATCTCTGGAGAGAGAGAGAGAGAGAGAGAGAGAGAGAGAGAGAGAGAGAGAGAGAGAGAACACTTTTACTTAATTTTGAGAAAACATGAGGTTTGAGAGACATAGTATGAAGATGTTGTCTTAGGAAGAAGTAAATTAGTGTGAACAAAGCCAGGGGCTTTTGTTCTCTCTTCTTTTTTCTTTCCTTTTCTACTTTTTACTGTTTACTTGTTTTTCAAAAGGGTTACTTGTAGCCTAGTCTGGTCAGAAAATCAATAAGAATTGAGGATGTCCTCCTGCCAATGTTGTGTTTGTACTTCTTCAAGTATTTTTATTTTTTGGTGTGTGTGTTTTTTCTGATTTATTTAGTTTTTAAAACAGTGTCACTTTATAAATCCCCCACTGTTCTGGTACTCTACATATAGTCTAGGCTGTTCTCAAGCACCCAGAGATTCACTGCCTCTGTAATCCTTAGTGCTGGGATTAAAGGTGTATGCTGCCACCATGACTGGCATTTGGAAGTACTATAATTCTTAATGAGAATCGTGTCTACTGAAATTCACAGGCCATGTTCTTAACCACAAAGACTCTGTTCTTATTTCAAGAATCTATGACCTCAACCCAAAAGACAAATCCTAAATGCCATTATGCCTAAGAAGGCTGGAGGTTTGGGGATCAGAAATTCTGAAGTCTAAATTACTCTAAAAGCATGACATGGAAAATTTGAATATTGAAACTTCAAGCTTCAATTCTGCTTCAAAAATACATGATGGCACAAGGTAAGGTTAGAAAGCCAAATTCTGATCATGGATTAGCCACAAGGTATGCTAATGATTGAATCTTCAGTGAAAAGATACATCATTTTTCTGTATTGATATTCATTCTTGTTGATGATGTTTTGAAATATAGTAAATTAAAGCAAGTTTGGCCAGAAGAATCATTACTATGAAAATATTGCTTTCCTAAATCTAATACTTACTCCATTATGTATCAATATTTTCTTTCTTCATGTAGATTTCTGGGGATACAATTGATTCTAACACTAGAATGCTTGTAGAAACCCAGCAGCCTTTAATCTCAGCATGTGGGTGATATGCCTAATGTAGTTCCCTGAGTTTGAGGCTAGTCTGGATTAAGTGGGGAGTTCCAAGAGAACAAAGGCTACATAAAGGAAAATAACATCAACCAAACAAAACATAACAGACAAAGTGTGTGCTTTAAGAAGTGAGGCTGAACTCAAGCACTGGGTTACCTTGCCAGCAAAGTCGCCCGACACCCGAAAGGGCCCACACAGGATTAACCACGGGATCCTAAGACCTCTGGTGAGTGGAACACAGCGTCTGCCCCAATCCAATCGCGCGGAACCTGAGACTGCGGTAAATAGGGAAGCAGACTACCTGGGCCTGACCTGGGGCACAAGTCCCTTCCACTCCACTCGAGCACCAGGGTGCCTTGCCAGCAGAGTCGCCTGACACCCGCAAGGGCCCACACAGGATTCCCCAAGGGATCCTAAGACCTCTAGTGTGTGGAACACAACTTCTGCCAGGAGGCAGGTTTGAACACCAGATATCTGTGTACCTTCCCTGCAGGAAGAGAGCTTGCCTGCAGCGAATACTCTGCCCACTGAAACTAAGGAGAGAGCTAGCCTCCCAGGTCTGCTTATAGAGGCTAACAGAGTCACCTGAAGAACAAGCTCTTACCAGAGACAACTATAGCAGCTAGCTTCAGAGATTACCAGATGGCAAAAGGCAAATGTAAGAATCCTACTAACAGAAATCAAGACCACTCATCATCATCAGAACACAGCACTCGCACCCTATCTAGTCCTGGGCACCCCAACACAACCGAAAATCTGGACCCAGATTTAAAAACATTTCTCATGATGATCATAGAGGACATCAAGAAGGACTTTCATAAGTCACTTAAAGAATTACAGGAGAGCACTGCTAAAGAGTTACAGGCCCTTAAAGAAAAGCAGGAAAACACAACCAAACAGGTAGAAGTCCTTAGAGAAAAACAGGAAAACACATCCAAACAGGTGATGGAAATGAACAAAACCATACTAGAACTAAAAAGGGAAGTAGACACAATAAAGAAAACCCAAAGCGAGGCAACGCTGGAGATAGAAACCCTAGGAAAGAGATCTGGAACCATAGATGCGAGCATCAGCAACAGAATACAAGAAATGGAAGAGAGAATCTCAGGTGCAGAAGATTCCATAGAGGACATCGACACAACAGTCAAAGAAAATACAAAATGCAAAAGGATCCTAACTCAAAACATCCAGGAAATCCAGGACACAATGAGAAGACCAAATCTACGGATAATAGGAGTTGATGAGAATGAAGATTTTCAACTTAAAGGGCCAGCTAATATCTTCAACAAAATAATTGAAGAAAACTTCCCAAACATAAAGAAAGAGATGCCCATGATCATACAAGAAGCCTGCAGAACTCCAAATAGACTGGACCAGAAAAGAAATTCCTCCCGACACATAATAATCAGAACAACAAATGCACTAAATAAAGATAGAATATTAAAAGCAGTAAGGGAGAAAGGTCAAGTAACACATAAAGGAAGGTCTATCAGAATTACACCAGACTTTTCACCAGAGACTATGAAAGCCAGAAGAGCCTGGACAGATGTTATACAGACACTAAGAGAACACAAATGCCAGCCCAGGCTACTATACCCGGCCAAACTCTCAATTACCATAGATGAAGAAACCAAAGTTTCCACGACAAATCCAAATTCACACATTATCTTTCCACGAATCCCGCCCTTCAAAGGATAATAACAGAAAAGAAGCAATACAAGGAAGAAAATCAAGCCCTAGAACAAGCAAGAAAGTAATCCCACAACAAACCAAAAAGAAGACAGCCACAAGAACAGAATGCCAACTCTAACAACAAAAATAATAGGAAGCAACAATTACTTTTCCTTACTATCTCTTAATATCAATGGACTCAATTCCCCAATAAAAAGACATAGACTAACAGACTGGCTACACAAAGAGGACCCAACATTTTGCTGATTACAGGAAACCCATCTCAGGGAAAAAGACAGACACTACCTCAGAGTGAAAGGCTGGAAAACAATTTTCCAAGCAAATGGTCTGAAGAAAAAAGTTGGAGTAGCCATTCTAATATCGGATAAAATCGACTTCCAACCAAAGTTATCAAAAATGACAAGGAGGGACACTTCATACTCATCAAAGGTAAAATCCTCCAAGAGGAACTCTCAATTCTGAATATCTATGCTCCAAATGCAAGGGCAGCCACATTCATTAAAGACACTTTAGTAAAGCTCAAAGCACACATTGCACCTCACACAATAATAGTGGGAGACTTCAACACACCACTTTCATCAATGGACAGATCGTGGAAACAGAAACTAAACAGGGACACAGTGAAACTAACAGAAGTTATGAAACAAATGGACCTGACAGATATCTACAGAACATTTTATCCTAAAACAAAAGGATATACCTTCTTCTCAGCACCTCACGGGACCTTCTCCAAAATTGACCATATAATTGGTCACAAAACAGGCCTCAACAGATACAAAAATATTGAAATTGTCCCATGTATCCTATCAGACCACCATGGCCGAAGACTGATCTTCAATAACAACATAAATAATGGAAAGCCAACATTCACGTGGAAACTGAACAACACTCTTCTCAATGATACCTTGGTCAAGGAAGGAATAAAGAAAGAAATTAAAGACCTTTTAGAGTTTAATGAAAATGAAGCCACGACGAACCCAAACCTATGGGACACAATGAAAGCATTTCTAAGAGGGAAACTCATAGCTCTGAGTGCCTCCAAGAAGAAACGGGAGAGAGCACATACTAGCAGCTTGACAACACATCTAAAAGCTCTAGAAAAAAAGGAAGCAAATTCACCCAAGAGGAGTAGACACCTGAAATAATCAAACTCAGGGGTGAAATCAACCAAGTGGAAACAAGAAGAACTATTCAAAGAATTAACCAAACGAGGAGTTGGTTCTTTGAGAAAATCAACAAGATAGATAAACCCTTATCTAGACTCACTAGAGGGCACAGGGACAAAATCCTAATTAACAAAATCAGAAATGAAAAGGGAGACATAACAACAGATCCTGAAGAAATCCAAAACACCATCAGATCCTTCTACAAAAGGTTATACTCAACAAAACTGGAAAACCTGGACAAAATGGACAAATTTCTGGACAGATACCAGGTACCAAAGTTGAATCAGGATCAAGTTGACCATCTAAACAGTCCCATATCCCCTAAAGAAATAGAAGCAGTTATTAATTGTCTCCCAGCCAAAAAAAAAACCCAGGACCAGACAGGTTTAGTGCAGAGTTCTATCAGACCTTTTAAGAAGATCTAATTCCAGTTCCGCACAAACTATTTCACAAAATAAAAGTAGAAGGTACTCTACCCAACTCATTTTATGAAGCCACTATTACTCTGATACCTAAACCACAGAAAGATACAACAAAGATAGAGAACTTCAGACCAATTTCTCTTATGAATATCGATGCAAAAATCCTCAATAAAATTCTTGCTAACAGAATCCAAGAACACATTAAAGCAATCATCCATCCTGACCAAATAGGTTTTATTCCAGGGATGCAGGGATGGTTTAATATACGAAAATCCATCAATGTAATCTATTATATAAACAAACTCAAAGACAAAAACCACATGATCATCTCCTTAGACGCAGAAAAAGCATTTGACAAGATCCAACACCCATTCATGATAAAAGCCTTGTAAAGGTCAGGAATTCAAGGCCCATACCTAAACATGATAAAAGCAATCTACAGCAAACCAGTAGCCAACATCAAAGTAAATGGAGAGAAGCTGGAAGCAATCCCACTAAAATCAGGGACTAGACAAGGCTGCCCACTTTCTCCC
The DNA here is from genome assembly GCF_000001635.26 of Mus musculus. Classification (NCBI taxonomy): domain Eukaryota; kingdom Metazoa; phylum Chordata; class Mammalia; order Rodentia; family Muridae; genus Mus; species Mus musculus. Next base: position 3,143,349 of record NC_000084.6, on the reverse strand, counting down.
TACCTTTTCAACATAGTACTTGAAGTATTAGCCAGAGCAATTCGACAACAAAAGGAGATCAAGGGGATACAAATTGGAAAAGAGGAAGTCAAAATATCACTTTTTGCAGATGACACGATAGTATATATAAGTGACCCTAAAAATTCCACCAGAGAACTCCTAATCCTGATAAACAGCTTCGGTGAAGTAGCTGGATATAAAATTAACTCAAACAAGTCAATGGTCTTTCTCTACACAAAGAAATAACAGGCTGAGAAAGAAATTAGGGAAACAACACCCTTCTTAATACTCACAAATAATATAAAATATCTCGGCGTGACTCTAAATAAGGAAGTGAAAGATCTGTATTTTAAAAACTTCAAGTCTCTGAAGAAAGAAATTAAAGAAGATCTCAGAAGATGGAAAGATCTCCCATGCTCATGGATTGGCAGAATCAACATTGTAAAAATGACTATCTTGCCAAAAGCCATCTACAGATTCAATGCAATCCCTATCAAAATTCCAACTCAATTCTTCAATGAATTAGAAAGAGCAATTTGCAATTTCATCTGGAATAACAAAAAACCTAGGATAGCAAAAACTCTTCTCAAGGATAAAAGAACCTCTGGTGGAATCACCATGCCTGACATAAAGCTTTACTCCAGAGCAATTGTGATAAAAACTGCTTGGTACTGGTATAAAGACAGACAAGTAGACCAATGGAATAGAATTGAAGACCCAGAAATGAACCCACACACCTGTGGTCACTTGATCTTCAACAAGGGCGCTAAAACCATCCAGTGGAAGAAAGACAGCATTTTCAACAATTGGTGCTGGCACAACTGGTTGTTATCATGTAGAAGAATGCAAATCAATCCATACTTATCTCCTTGTACTAAGGTCAAATCTAAGTGGATCAAGGAACTTCACATAAAACCAGAGACACTGAAACTTATAGGGAGAAAGTGGGGAAAAGCCTTGAAGATATGGGCACAGGGGAAAAATTCCTGAACAGAACAGCAATGGCTTGTGCTGTAAGATCGAGAATTGACAAATGGGACCTAATGAAAATCCAAAGTTTCTGCAAGGCAAAAGACACCGTCAGTAAGACAAAAAGACCACCAACAGATTGGGAAAGGATCTTTACCTATCCTAAATCAGATAGGGGATTAATATCCAACATATATAAAGAACTCAAGAAGGTGGACTTCAGAAAATCAAATAACCCCATTACAAAATGGGGCTCAGAACTGAACAAAGAATTCTCACCTGAGGAATACCGAATGGCAGAGAAGCACCTGAAAAAATGTTCAACATCCTTAATCATCAGGGAAATGCAAATCAAAACAACCCTGAGATTCCACCTCACACCAGTCAGAATGGCTAAGATCAAAAATTCAGGTGACAGCAGATGCTGTCGAGGATGTGTAGAAAGAGGAACACTCCTCCATTGTTGGTGGGATTGTAGGCTTGTACAACCACTCTGGAAATCAGTCTGGCGGTTCCTTAGAAATTGCCCATAGTACTACCAGAGGATCCAGCAATACCTCTCCTGGGCATATATCCAGAAGATGCCCCAACTGGTAAGAAGGACACATGCTCCACTATGTTCATAGCAGCCTTATTTATAATAGCCAGAAGCTGGAAAGAACCCAGATGCCCCTCAACAGAGGAATGGATACAGAAAATGTGGTACATCTACACAATGGAGTACTACTCAGCTATTAAAAAGAATGAATTTATGAAATTCCTAGCCAAATGGATGGACCTGGAGGGCATCATCCTGAGTGAGGTAACACATTCACAAAGAAACTCACACAATATGTACTCACTGATAAGTGGATATTAGCCCCAAACCTAGGATACCCAAGATATAAGATATAATTTGCTAAACACATGAAACTCAAGAAGAATGAAGACTGAAGTGTGGACACTATGCCCCTCCTTAGATTTGGGAACAAAACACCCATGGAAGGAGTTACAGAGACAAAGTTTGGAGCTGAGATGAAAGGATGGACCATGTAGAGACTGCCATATCCAGGGATCCACCCTATAATCAGCATCCAAACGCTGACACCATTGCATACACTAGCAAGATTTTATTGAAAGGACCCAGATGTAGCTGTCTCTTGTGAGACTATGCCGGGGCCTAGCAAACACAGAAGTGGATGCTCACAGTCAGCTAATGGATGGATCATAGGGCTCCCAATGGAGGAGCTAGAGAAAGTAGCCAAGGAGCTAAAGGGATCTGCAACCCTATAGGTGGAACAACATTATGAACTAACCAGTACCCCGGAGCTCTTGACTCTAGCTGCATATATATCAAAAGATGGCCTAGTCGGCCATCACTGGAAAGAGAGGACCATTGGACTTGCAAACTTTATATGCCCCAGTACAGGGGAACACCAGGGCCAAAAAGGTGGAGTGGGTGGGCAGGGGAGTGGGGGGTGGGTGGATATGGGGGATTTTTGGTATAGCATTGGAAATGTAAATGATCTAAATACCTAATAAAAAATGGAAAGAAAAAGAAATAAATTGTCTACTTTTAATAACTGAGCTGGGATTATGTGACGTAATGTGTGATTTAGGTAGGCTATGTATAGTGAGCTCTGTGTGACATAAGTTACGAAAGCTCTATTTATGGATCATAGGGCACCTCAGATTTCAGGCAAGCGTTCTTACGTAGCAATATAATCTAACTAAACTTGTATGGATAAGCTTTTTATTAACTGTGCAATTTTTCTATGAGCTTGAGGCTATCTCAGATACTACCATTTTTTTAAAAAAAAATAATCAGCAGTTAGGTCAAAATAATAAAAACTCAATTTTTGTATCATGGAAATGCTAGTACAAAATTATAGAAAGTGTTTTCAGAAAATTGAGGCAGGATATGTGTGTGTTGTATATTGTAATTGTAATATATATACACATATGTATATTGGTGTTTCTTGTTTTTGCAAAAGTGTGTCTTTTAGATTGGCATGCTCCACAACTCAATAAGAAGTTGCAATTAATTGTGCACCCAATTCTGCGGCGTTTACCCCCAGTACAGCATTCCAGGGCTGTCTCACTACTTCATGCATCCTTTCTGTTTGTCTATTTGATTTGGTTTTCTTTTTGAGAATGTTTCTCCTTATGCAGCTCAGACTGTCCCAGCAATAATGTAATCCAAGCTGATCTTAAACTCACAAAATTGTGCCAGCCTCCTTCTTCTGTGTGGTGATATTAAATGCCAGTGGTTTTCTCCAACCATTCTAATTGATAGGATCGATCATGTCATCTGAAATTTATATTTGGGAAGAAAACAGTGACACACCATGGGATAAGTGGTGGTTTCAAAAGAACAAATGTTTTCACATGAATGCTTCTTCTGACCAGTGTTGCTTTAATTAAGTAAAATGCAGAATATAATCCACAGGAATGAATACCACCACAGTGACCTTGTTCACTGAGACACTTTGGATTTAAAAAAAAATGTGGAAATTAGGAAATCTTAACAGCTATGGAATGAGCATGTGTGAAAAAACAGAATCAGAATTACTGGAAGATAAATGCTAATCTTACTATTTCTTCCAGTATGGTACTGTCCCCTTTTACCACAGTGACTTCCTATCCACGGTTATGGTGTGGTCTCCCTCTAGGGAGTCATCAAGAATTGCATTAAAGATACAGAGCTGGAGCTGTTATGACACCTTATGTGATTCAACCAGAAGGAAAGGGTTCTTCCCCTTATTTTGTTTGCTTGCTTCTTTTATACTTTTGTGGTTAGTCTACTGTCATGTAAGGATGAAACCAACTGAGACAGAACTCTTTAGTTAATTTTTCATGTTAATTATATGTCTGTTCTCTTTTCAATTTATAGTTTTTATACACCCACCAACCATTGAAACAGATCCTCATTCACAAAACAGATACCAATCTGCCATAGTTGAATCTTTTTGGGATTCACAAAAGGATGGGTTCACAGCTCAGAGAATCATGTAAACTTGAGTCAAAAGCAAATAATCTTACGTCAAAAATATAAAGTTTATTCTAAGCCAGGTTTCTGTTGTGAAGTCTGAAAAGGCCATCTTTCACTCCTCTAGTGCTCAGTCAAGTGACAATGACTTGTAGGTAAAGCAGAAGCTGCAAAGGTTTTGGGAGATGTTTGCCCAGTGGTTTTAGCAACAAAAGTATAGCCAGGAGCACATGATTTCTCAACTGGTTTTAAATTGGTTTCTCATCACTGGACATTGCAAAGATAAATTTGCCATGGTAGAGAAGTGGGAATCAACGGAGAGAAACATGGAGATTCATGGAGGGTCTGACTGTTGAGTGCTTGAAGACTCCTCTCATAGTGAGTAACTGGGGTGATAAATAGCTGAGTCAGGAAAAAAGACAGTCATTTGCAATTGGGAAGAAGTTCTGACATCACATAGTATCACAGTTCTGTCATTAGTGGATGTACTCCCTCCATCAAAATCCTGACATGGGAGAATACGCACTGTTCTAAATTAACAGAATAAAACAAAATTGGTTGTTTGATAAACATGCCTAAATTTAGTTTGTTTACATGCTAAAAGTGAGACTGGGGAATTGACATTTCAGCAAGATTTTAACAATCTAGAAGAGATGACTTAGGTATGGGTGATGGCCTAGTCAAGGATGTACTCACATTTTAATCAGGAAGACTGAGTTGGAATATCTGTGTACACTTACAAATATGGTTCAAAACATTTGCATTGGTCCCATTACGTGGAAGGCAGAAACTGGGGTGGCACGTGGCACCATGAGTTTCCATTTTGGCTACTACATGTTAGTAACGTACCCTGTCTAGAAAAGTGGTACAATGGTAGAGTAAGGTAAGATGTTGTAAGGTAAGAGTAAGTAAGATGCTCTCACATGCATACACAACAGTGACACTAGCATAAGAAATGGCTTTGTGCATACTAGTGCTTTAGTGCAAATATTCAAATTTGGGAAGACTTAATATGAATGTAATTAGATTGGATCCCCTTTTGGGGTCTATAGTTTCATAGTTCTCAGTCATTGACATAATGGATGAGGTGATGAAATGTTTCAAACACATTATACTCACATTCCTAGATATCATTGTTCAAATCACTTCTTAAACTTTCAGTTATTTTTTTTAAATATTTTTTTGGATGGTTGTGGTAATTTTCTTGTTTGTTTGGTTTGGTTTTCATTATTTTATTTGTTTGTTTGTTTGTTTGTTTCATTGTGTGGGCCTGGTTCATTGTGGAGGAAATTATAATTCCTCTGTTTCTTTAGTGCTGGAACCAAAGGTGTCAACTACCACACCTTGCAGGGAGAAAGTGTCCATGTAAAAAGGCTTAAATAAAGGCAGGGGGATATTTATATATCAGCCTGGGACATTTCTGCCACACTAACATTTCTAATTATGTATTTATGCACCATACAGGTGTTGGTATCAGTGGAAAATCTGCTCTTCTAGACTATCACCATGCATTTCCCCTTTTGCAATTGTTATAAAAGTTTCTTCTCAGCAAGAGAGATCAATTATTTTTTCCTTTCAGAAACATTAGCAATGTTTTGTCTTTCTTTGTAGGCTATTAATGTTTCACCTGCAAGTTGAAGAAAATATTTAATCTCCATAGGAGGTTTTTGTCCTGCTTTTAGCCATTCAGTTCTAGGATAAAAGACACAAAACTTTTATTATTATATTAAGCCTTAATCAGCACTAAAGTAGGCATATACCTACCCTCTATGCTATTAAGATCTACTTCTCCATCAATAACCCCAAAGTATAATTTGACATGTTCCATCTGGGCAACTCTTAACTCCAATTTGGTAGCTCACATAGTTACGTTTTCATAATTCACCTATCCCAGAATGGTTTCTTCCTCTTTCTACCTTCTTCTCGCCCTCCTTATAGTTCTCCTCAGACCCCAAGTCTGGGAACACCAAATGTCACCTACCTCAGTTCTGCCCAGCTATAGGTTATAGGAATATTTATTCACCAATTAATGGTAACTTGGGTTGCAAGGTCCCATAGCATCACTTTGGTCTATGTGCAGATTTTCTCATCCCTGGGAGTAACCAGGCCTTGAAGTCGGTATTTAGCATTACAATAGATAGCAAACACCAAACCTCAATAATTTCCCCTCTTAATCAAATAGAAGACTCTTTTTCTTTTTAGATATAAGCTGAATACAAATGCAGCAATTATGAAAACTATAAAATATACATTTATAATATCTAGTCTATATTTTATAACTCAGGAGAAAGTATTATATTATCTATCCTATCTTGGTGAGTTTGAAGTTCAGTATTTCATTTGGTTTCTATCTTAATTTCTATCCCAATTTGAAATACTAACTTTAAAATATTTTCTTAGACCTAAAGCATCTTTTCTAAATGCTAAACAATATAAGTTTAATTTTCAGACTCTGACTATCTAGTCTTCAACCCCATGAGAAGGAATAAATATTATTTGAGTATTCAGGAAATGCTGAAATGACAGAGACAACTGAATGCCTGGACAGTCCCAAATATTGTTTTTATAACATCGGAGCACCCATCTTCAGCCTTCTGGCCTAGTATATCTGACAGATATTTTGTCAAGCAGAAATTATATAAGATTTGCTTAACCTGTCTTGAAAGAGCTTGGCAGTTGACTTCTCTGTGTCTGTTTGCCCTCTCTAGACAGATTTGTTTATAGATGAACCATGGACATTTTCTTTGTCCAATTGCTAGCTTGCAATAATTGAAGCAACATGGAGGTCATTGATGTTCATCATCTTCTTTGAAGTGGAATGGGGTACAGGAGCAGAGCTGTCTCAGAGTCAAAAGATCTTTTAATAATGAAATAATATTAAATGCAACTTTCTGTGGATTTTGAACACCATTGTATATCTGAATTGTCAAGCACTGCTTATTCTTAGCTATTTACTATCTGAATTTCTTTGTAATTAAATAAATTAGTATCTAGTATGACTATGGGTGTGACTATCTGGCTATTAATTTGTATTTATTAACCATGCCTAATAGGTCCTAACTTGAATTTTTTTTATTAAATTAGATATTTTCTTCATTTAAATTTCAAATGCTATCCCCAAAGGCCCCTATACTCTCCCCTCACCCTGCTCCCCAACCCACACACTCCTGCTTCCTGGCCCTGGCATTCCCCTGTACTGGGGCATATGATCTTCACAAGACCAAGGGCCTCTCCTCCCATTGATGGCAGACTAGGCCATCCTCTGCTACATATGCAACTAGAGACACAGCTCTGAGGGGTACTGGTTGAATGGATTCAAAAAATGTGGTTCATTTACACAATGGAGTACTACTTAGCAATTAAAACAATGAATTCATGAAATTCTTAGGCAAAGGGATGCATCTGGAGGATATCATCCTGAGTGAGTTAACCCAATCACAAAATAACACACATGATATGCACTCACTGATAAGTGAATATTAGCCTAGAAACTTAGAATACCCAAGATACAAGTTGCAAAACACATGAAACTCGAGAAGAAAGAAGACCAAAATGTGGATACTAACTTGAATTTTTATCATCCTTAATAATTCATAATAGTAGTTTTCAAATGAATGAGAACTTTATATTATATCTTTAAGAAATGTATAAGTACAGCTCCATAAGTAAACATTAAAACACACATATACATTATATGTATAAAAATAATTTTAAATTTGTATTAGTATAAAATAACATATACCAATGTATCAAAAAACTTATTTTTGTATTAATGTACAAGAAAAATCTTTACCAATGTAACAAAGTATAACCTCATTTTGCATCAAAATAGAAAGATCTTTACCACTGTAAGATTATGCCTATAAAGTATTTTTTTATTTAAGAGTAGATTCAATAATCTGATTTTTTTTGTCTTATGTCTCATAATATTTTCATATCCTCTCTTTTTCTCTTCAATCCCTAACCTTTACCTAAGAAATAAAAAGATAGTGAAGAGGAAATGAAAGATAGGAATCCCTGAATCTAAACCCTCTATCTCATTTCCTCCCTGACTGAGACCATAATTATTTCTAAAACATTGTCTAAAATAACAATATTTCTATTATTCATAAATGACCAAAGCCATCCACCTCAACTTAAGGGATTTGAATGATGTTCTTATAATTGCTTCCTGATTAATTGAGACAAAGAATTCCTTTCTGGCAGCACAAGAAAGTTAGAAAAAAAGTATTAGTCTTAAGAAAGCTAGCTGTGGCATTTGTTGTCAGGTCTCTGAATGCTGAGAAAGTGCAGGCTTAAATTAAGACCTTCCTGGAACAGTCTGAAAGGCTGTACCAAGTGAGCTAGGTGTTTTGAAGTTGTCCTAAAAGCAAGTCTTTAGGGAATTAAGTTTTGATGAAGTTAAGGCAGGGAGCTGGAACAGCAAGTCTCAGTACCACAACATCCCTGAGGGTGAACCTTGTCTGGCCTGCATTCTTGGATGTTTTGTTTCATTTTGTTTTGTTTGTTTGTTTGTTTGTTTGTTTGTTTCATTTTTGTTGTTGTTGTTTTGCTTTGTGTCTTGTTTTGTTTTTCTGTAAAAATAAAGCTCTTAGAGGTAATATATATTTTATATTAATACAGTGCATGGAGTATGCAATGTTTACAGATCAATTAAAGATGAATTTTTGTTCCTTGTTTGAGCAGGTAAGAGACAACTGTCTTTCTTAATGAGTCAGTTTGATTATATAACCAAACTGTAATATAAATCTCCATTCATGCCATATGAAATGATGACATGGTAAATCTTTAGGACTCTATTACCAACAGAATCCAATGGCTATGTATAGCTAAAGTTCTGGCTAGAGACTTTTTTTTTTAATGCCTCAGCCAGTTTCAGGGCCATTTCCATGTAGAGGGATCAGCAAATCATGTTACCTGTCCTGTTTGATATTTTTTATATCTTTCTTCCTGTTCACAGCCAAGATCTTTAAGAGATCTTCCTCCATCAAATCTGATCCTTATTACTCAGGAATCTCTTCGTTCATTCTTTCCTTCCTTCCTTCCTTCCTTCCTTCCTTCCTTCCTTCCTTCCTTCCTTCCTTCTTTCCTTCCTTCTTTTTTTTCTTTCCTGTTAGTACAAATACAGAGCCTTTTCTCCAACATAGCATGCCTTTGATATAGCAATTTGACATCATTAAGAGTATAGACTATGGCGGTTCCTCAGAAAATTGAACATAGAATTACCTGAGGACCCAGGTATATCACTTCTGGGCATATACCCAAAAGATGCTCCAACATATAACAAGAACACATGCTCCTCTATGTTCATAGCAGCCTTATTTATAATAGCCAGAAGCTGGAAAGAACCCAGACGTCCTTCAACAGAGGAATGGATACAGAAAATGTAATACATTTACACAATGGGGTACTACATAGCTATTAAAAAGGATGAATTCATGGAAATCTTAGGCAAATGGATGGAACTAGAAAATATCATCCCGAGTGAGGTAACCCAATCACAAAAGAACACACATGGTATATATTCACTGATAAGTGGATATTAACCCAAAAGTTCTGAATACCCAAGATACAACTCACAGACTACATGAAGCTCAAGAAAAAGGAAGACTAAAGTGTGGGTGCTTCGGTCCTTCTTAGAAAGGGGAACAAAACACTCATGGGAAAAATATGAAGACAAAATGTAGAGCAGAGACTGTCCCACTTAGGGATTCACCCCATATATAGTCACCAAACCCAGACACTATTATGGATGCCAAGAAATGCTTGCTGAAAGGAGCCTGATATAGCTGTCTCCTGAAAGGCCCTGCCAGAGCCGTACAAATACAGAGGAAGATGCTCACAGACAACAGCTGGACTGAGTCCCTGATGGAGGAATTAGAGAAAGAACTGAAGGAGCTGAAGGGGTTTTAACCCCAAAGGTAGAACAACAATATCAACCAACCAGATCCCCCAGAGCTCCCAGGGACTAAGCCACCAACCAAGAAGTACACACAGCTCCAGCTGCATATATAGCCTTGGAAGGCATCAATGGGAGCAGAGGTCCTTGGTCCTATGAAGGCTCAATAGATGCCCCAGTGTAGGGGCATCTAGACTGGAGGCAGGAGTGGGTGGGTGAATGGAGAAACACTGTCACAGAAGCAGGAAGGGATAGGATAGGGAGGTTTCTGGTAAGGGGGAAAACAGAGAAAGGGCATAACGTTCAAAAAGTAAATAAAGAAAATATCCAATTAAAAAAAAAGAGTATAGACTAGTCCAATTTAGCAGCTCCCTTTTTTATTTAGGTCTGATCTACTTTGACCTATCTCATAGAGGAATTGTAATACGATCATAACCAGTGAATTTATAACCACCTTCATTTTGATAATGACAACAATTTAAGACAATTATTATGATTTCTTGAGACAGGATTTCTCTGTGTATCCTGGGATGAATTGAATCTGGCCTTTACATTTGGCTGGCCTCAAACTCACAAGGAACCTGTCTTTTCCTGCCTTCATCTCCTAAGTGTTTATTTATATATATATCCTGAAAATATTTATATCAGCTCCCATTTCGTTCTCCCTTTTTGTAAATTAATATCTCTATCAGTAAATATCCTGCATTTTTCTTTCTCTTTATATAAATTAATTTAATATCCTACTCTATATTCAACTTTATTTAAGTTTCCTTTCATTATTGTATAATATATTTGGATAGTCTTCCATGAAAGCCCATGTTTATAGAGACTGATTGATCATACCAGCATGACATCATCCATTTTTACGTTAGCTCTCATGCATTTCTATTAGATTTCCCATGGAAGCCCCATACTTCAAGGAGACAAGCTGGCCACTCAGAGTGGCTTGAAATTCTACCACATGTTAGTTCTCATTAGCATAGCATTTCTTTATGTTTGATGAAAGCAAAACAACTTTGCCCAACCCCGACTCTGGGTCTCCACAATGACCAGCGGAATATATCTTTCCTAGGGCAGAATGGTTTTTAGCAGCACAAAAGCATAATTTTTCTATTGGAAATTGCAAACATACCTTATGTGGATAAAAATCCCCAAATTCTCCTTTATAAGAGTTAGGTGTATTTTTTTTTTTAATTACTAAGGCCATTTCTACTAATTACTAAGTAAAATCCTACATACTATTCTTAAGGAAAAAAATGAGGCATTTTTTTTATTGTAGATTGTCTTTTGCAAGTGGCTGTATCTATCAGCAAAGGGTCCTGTCCTAGCATTCTTGTGTAGTCCAAGCTGGTCAGAATTTAGAGGCCCGCCTGTTTCTTCTTCCTGTGTCTGTTATATTTTAGCTCAGATGCTGTACTGCACCTGTGCAACTAAGCTGACATTTGTCCTTAGCTCAGAGTTGCACTTCAGCCTTAGCACTGAATAATCCAGGGTGGATGGCATTTAAGACTGTGGTTGTAGCTCCAGGGTTTTGCGGTCTGATTTGCCATTCAGTTGGTTGGGGGAGGGGAGAGCACACAGCTGTATTTTAGCTCATGCTTTAACCCCTAAATCATTCCCCTGGAATCATGCATTCAAAACCAGCATGGATTTCACCCTTGTCAAGAATCCCATGCAGCTTGGGGAAAAAAAAATGTTGCTAAGGAACCATTTTTTTCTGGCTTCCTAGTCTTAAAGGAATAACACACATTTTTAAAACAAAGAATCTAAAATTAATTCTGTTAAAAGTGAGTCCTTGCCACATATTGGTTAACCAATTTATTGCTGAAAATATTTAATCTCAATTAGGAGGTTCTGCTCCACTTTTGATCATTCAGCTCCTGGATAAAAGACACACAACTATTATTATTATTATAAGCCTTAATCCACACTAGAGCTGGGCAGATATCTGCCCTCTATGCTATTAGAATCTACTTTCCCATCAATAACTCCAAGTTATAATTTGCCATGTATCATCCGGGTAGCTCTTAACTCTAATCACTAGTCCTCATGGCTATGTTTTCACAAGCCACATCCTTGTCTCTCCACCTTCTCTCCCTCCTTGATGTTCTTTTCAGACTCCAAGCCTAGAAACCACAAATGCCACCTATCTCACTTCTGCCCAGCTATAGATTGTAGGCATCTTTATTCATCAATCAGGGATAACTTGCTGGGCAGCCAGGAGGGGGTTCCCATAACTTCAGTTGGGGTTACTTCCTGGATTCTCTCCTTCCTGGGGACAAAGTCTTGAAGAAAGTAATTAGCATTACAATACTGAGCAATGCCCACATCTCAGCCTGAAATTTCCCACCCCAAGAGCATTGTCTAGGCTCTTCCCTGAAGCCTAACACCCTCCTGGCAGCAGTCAAAGCCCCTGCCTTTCAGCTTCCCAAGGGAGCAGCCTGCCCTGAGGTGGGTGCAACACAGACCAACAAGAGTTCACCGCGTGAGCAAATATCCTGCAAGAACTGCTCTGTTTGGTAAGAAACCAGGAAATAATATATTTATAGGTTGTGTACTTAGAGTCTGATCACAATCACAGGAAAGACTAATCTATTCCCCACATGACACATAATTATGTTTCCAGTCTGCACACCAGTAGGTTATCTTTCCTTTCATATCAAGATGGTGGAAACAACAATCAGAAGAAACAGATGGAGTAAGCCACATTGATATTATTCCTAATTTTCGAAGTGATACTCTAAAAATATGTTCACTTATAATGGGACCCACCTCCTGCTATGTGGAGGCTACTTATTGGTAGGGCAGACTGCTTTCTTCACTCTGGAGGCTACTTAGGTTTCCATAGTATAATAGATATCATGTTTGCCTGACACTGGGGAGACTACATCTACCGACTAAAGGCTGTTTCCTATAATGAATCTGCTTGTGGCTATATGTATGTGAAGGCTACTTCCTGGTAGGGAAAGTGTCCCCATTACATATATCCATGCAATTATGATTCATTTTGTAGCCAGACCTTTCCCATGATGGTTCCCATTTTTAAGGCTGTAAACTATATTTTCTGTTGCTTTTCTCTATACAGTTATGTTCATTAAAAGACCCTGGGCTTTACCACCTGAGTACAGAATCTGACATTTACACAATTCTTAAGTTTGTTTAACTAATTAATAATTATAATCTACTTAAAGGAAAATTTCTAGTGAATATAAAATGTTTTTATATCAATAAGAGAGAAATAGACATAAAGGTTTATTCTTTTGTAATTCCACAGAAGAATCTGCCTGAAGTGTTCTTGAAGGAGGATGTCTTCAGTGATTAGCACAATAAAGTTTTAGGCATATTCATATTTCATCTCCATAAATAGATAGCAGAGAAAGAAGAAATTTCTCTTTTATACACCTCAAATTTGTAGGATCCTGAATGTAATTAATGACAGAACTTAAAAGGATGAAGCTGTGTAGTGACAAGGTAGTAAATATTTTTAAAATGTTTACTTTTATGTATTGTAATATGTATACATGTACCTATACCATATATATAATGATTGTTCATGCAGGTCAGAAGAGGGCTCAGGTTTATCTTGGATGGGCATTATCTACCAAATTGGTTCTGGGCACTCAACTGAGTCCCCTGAAAAAAACAATTGTTCTTGTCTACTGATTGTACTATCTCACCACAGGCTAGTTATTTTTAGGAAAATATATTTTTCTAAAATCATAAAGGAAAATATCAATTTCCTCATGGTTTAAAAACAAACATACAAAAATAATTTTGTTAATCATCACACTATTTATTTTTTAAATGCAATTTATAATTCTACCAACACTATATCTACAAAGACATATCAAAAGAGAAATTTCTCATACTACTACTGGAAGCATCACTACAGTTATAATCATACTTACATTTTCTGTAATTATATTGAGAAAGGCAAACCCCCATATATAATAATGCTTCATAAAACCTGCTACTTTGGCATGCATTCCTATTATACGTGCATTCAATTAAAGCTAAGCTCCCATCAGCCCTCTTCATGATAGCTCACACTGTGATGATTGACCCAACTTTATATACAATGTGTATAAAATGTATTATGCACATATAATGTATTTCTCTAAAACATAAGAGTCAACAAAGAGTCACACACACACACACACACACACACACACACACACACACACACATACACAAAACATGGGTTAATCATTTCAAAACCTTAACCTGAAGAATGTGGCGCATTAATAATTGGACACTTTTGAATGAAAATGTGGATATGACCACACCAAGTTCTCATTGGCAAGAAGGTTTTTATTGTAGATGTGAAACAGAGAACATTCAGAAGCATTTGAAAGCATCCAAGGCTCTGAGAAATTGTAGCACATTAGACAAGGCCCATGCACAGAACCAGGCATAAGAGGAGAGAGGTGAGGAGAGCAACAGAAGTCAAAGAAAACACTGCAAACGAAACTAAAACAGTGCATGAGAAGAACCAAGAAGACAAGGAAGACCCTGAGAAGAAACAAGACCAACAGTTGGTCCTCTCCGCTCAGCTCCTTTCACTGTCAGGGATGGCTCTATTTTCTTCTAAGCAGTGAGAACACGGTTACCCTGTGTCTGGGTAGATATGGGGTAACTGTAGCCCATAAACCAACATATCTTGGTTTTAAAGGATAGAGGGGCTAGGGGAAGTGAAGGGAAGATGAGAGTATAAAGAGTTTTAATTTAAATGGCAGGGGTTGTGCTGAAAGGAACCAAACCCTGTAAGAAGTTGTTTGCAATGCTGTGAGAACCTGGCAGACAGAATCTGCTGATATGTTAATAGGCCCCTGAGTTAGCCATTTGTTCTGAGTATCTTTGGGACTAAACACACTTGAGATGTTGAAACTGTCTAAGATTCTGGATGACAGGGTAGGACCCTCCAGAGTCAAGGTCATGAAATTATACTTTCATAGCAATGAAACCATGTGCCTTCTGCATGCCTCTATGTCATCCTGTGTTTCAAAGGCTGAGAGAAAAGTTTCTATTCTGATTCCCAGTTGCTTCCTTGGAGTTATTCCTGTGATCCATACTACTATTTGTTTTGTTTTCTAACAAGAACTCAGGACCAAGGTCTTTAAAAGTTACCCCAGGCTCTTGTGGAGGTGCTGTCAACATGGTTCTAGATCTAAGTTTAAAATGACCTGTCCTCTGGGAAAGAATATCAGGAGATTATGAACCTTTAATTGAGGGATAGTGTCTCACCACAGCTTCAGCTGACTCACTTCTCACAATAGCTACTACAGTGGTGTCATCCAGCATTGAGGTAAGTGACCAGTGCACAGGAGTAGTAAGAACTGAAGACATTAGGAAGCAGGTTTGGGAAAAGGCATGCTAGTGCTACTGGAAGCATCTTAACTTTTTCACAACAGTTTCTCTTAATTTTAGTTGTAGTTAAAATCTATATTAAAAATTACATCAGCTCTACTGAAACAAAGGGGAAAAGGAAGGGAATGAGGAAGGAAGCAAAAAAAAGGGGGAAAGAAAAGGAAGGAAGAAGGAAGGAAAGAAGGAAGGAAGAGAGGGAGGGAGGGAAGAAGGAAAAAGGAAGGGGGAAGAAAGAAATAAAGTAAGTAAGGAAGAAAGGTGAAGGAAAGAAAGAGAGAAAGAACTCAAGGCATACATAGTAGGAAAAGGGGACTGTGGGTTGGTTTAGGCATTGGAACTTGAATGGGCTTTTGGATGAAATTGGACTATTTACAACTTGGGGCAAAGCAGACTGCCCACATTATGTGAACCCTTTTCCTTTTGTAGAAGGCTACTGAGTTTCTCTTATCACAGATATCATCTCATTTTCTTCTTTCCTTTCTTCGCTTAGCCTTTTTCTCTTTCTCTTCTCTCTGTTTGTCTCTGTTTCCCTTTACCTCTTTCTATTTTTTTTTTGCATGTCTCCTTCTAAATTTTAGACTTTCAAAGAAAGGTTTAATTGGATATTTTTATTTTTATTTACTGATGACAATGGGATCCCCATCCAGGACCTTGCAATGGCTGGAAAAGCTATCTACTACATCCACATCTTATCCTAATATGTTAAAGTACTTTTATTCATTTTCTTCCTCCTACTCACCAGTTTTTATACTTCTCAAAATCTCTACATTATATTTTTATCTTTATAAAGCAGGATTCAAATAATGGGTGAAAGAGGATACTGATTCTAGTAAATGAAATAATCTTATCAGTGGTAGAGTTATAAGGTGATTAATTAGGAAAATTGAATTGTATGGAGGCATAAAGATTAATTCATAAATTGAATGAACTATATTTGTTGTGGTAGGAAAATGTTTTATTTCTTGGTACTTCAGATAGTCAGAAATATGACAGATATTTCTTTGATTTCTATTTTTCACTAAATACATCTTAAAATTTTTTATGTGATTCCAGCTCATGTATTATTTGCAAGAACAAACACAGTGGTCATGGCATGTGAAACCTGTCCACTTAGGCCTCTCTACTTCTGGGAAATAGACATAGGTATGTACAGGTTTCTCTATTTCTCTTTTCATGACCAATGTGTAGAATTTCAGAAGATATCATATACATGGTTGATGCCATGAATTGCTGTTACAAAGAGAAACCCAAATGAAAACAAATCTTTACATTTTACTCCTATCTAATATACTTCAAATTCTTCTTTATGAACAAAAATGCAAACTCATCATTGGGACCCTAAATTTGATATCACTAACCTATGAGCCTGTATCAGTTTTGACTTTACTTGACTGCATTCACTGTAGCTCTGTATCATGTAACATAACCTCAACTTTTCATATATTAACCACAATCCCCTTACATTTAAGATTAGAACAAATTTCAAACTATAAACAGTTTATACTGCTTAACATTGTGGGTATACAGGTCAGCCATGACCTGAGTTGCAGGACATTTTCATCACAAACCCAAGGCTGTGTCCCTGGAACAGTCACGTTCTTCTTGCAGCCATGTGAATCATCACTCTAATGTTTTTTTTTTTAATTTGCATTACACAATCCATTTATTTTTGTGACAGCAAATGCAGCTAATACAGTGGACATGTATAGAAGTTAATAGATATGTTTTAGGAGCTGTGTCTCTCTTTCCATAATGTTCCTCAGAACTTTAAGAATTGAGTGCAAGTTGTTCTCATTTCATTGACTGACTATGAAAACTGTCATTATTAAAGAGCAAAATTTACTATGAAACTACACTCCTTTTTTCTAATTTGGCTTTGTTTTTTACATGTTTTAATTAGCATACATAGTATCTAGTATTAGATTTCATTATGATATTTTCCATTAAATTTATAATTTATTTTTCATTCTTTTCTTAAACTTTTCTCTTCCATCCCACCCCCGTGTTTTATATATATTCCTTTCCACTTTAATGGCACATTTGTTCTACACCCCTCCCTTTTATTCCTCAACAAGTTTTTTTCCTCATTCTGTGATCTCCCTTTTGGGTGTATTGTCCAAAGCCACTGTGTCTCCACACTCTTACATAGAGAGAGAGACTGTGATTCACATCATTCTTTGAAACAGAATATCTGCTTTATTTTCCCCAAGTCTATGTCACCTTGCTAAAAGTCACTGTAACTCCATCTAATTCCTAAAAGTTTCATAATTATATATTCTTTTACAGATTTACAAATCTACTCTGTATTTATACCACACTTCGATTATCTGCTGATGACCATCATTTCTCTCCTGCTCTAAATTATGCACTTAGCATGGATGTGCAGTGTCTCTGTGACAGAACATACAGTCCTCTCAGTATATGCCCAGATATTATATAGCTGTGTTATATCGTAGTCCTTTTTATCTTCTGAGAAATCTTCATATTTATTTCTATAATGAACAAAGTAGTTAACTTCCTACCATTATAGAATGAAGATTCCTTTTTTCCACACCATAATCTGCATTTCTTGTGATCTATTCTGTTGATCTTAATCATTCTAAGGAGTGCAATGCAATAACAAAGAATTTTTAATTTGTATTATCTTGATAGGTAAACATATTGAATACTTTCAGAAACCATTTATTGCCTATTGGTGCTTAGTTTATAAAGAAATCATTACCCATTTTCTCTTTCTTTCTTTCTTTCTTTCTTTCTTTCTTTCTTTCTTTCTTTCTTTCTTTCTTTCTTTCTTTCTTTCTTTCTTTCTTCCTTCCTTCCTTCCTTCCTTCCTTCCTTCCTTCCTTCCTTTCTTTCTTTCTTTCTTTCTTTCTTTCTTTCTTTCTTTCTTTCTTTCTTTCTTTCTTCCTTTTTTGTCTTTTTTTATTAGAATTTACTTTATTTACATTTCAAATGTTGTCCCCTTTCCTAGTCCCACCCCCCCCCCCTGCTCACCAACCCACCCAAACCTGCTGCTTCCTGGCCCTGGCCTTTCCCTACACCTGGGCATAGAGCCTTTACAGGACTAAGGGTTTCTTCTTCAATTGATGACCAACGAGGCTATCCTTGCCCATTTTCTTAACTACTTGTTCACTGGAAAGTTAATGAAAAGATTTTTTAAATCCGTATTTGTCCTTATGCATGTAGGTTGTAAGCTCCTGAGTAAAATTCAGGCATCAAAGATTTTCTCCCATTCAGTAGGCTATATCTCCACTTGGCTGGTAGTTTCCTTTAATGTACAGAAAGCTTTTAATTTCATGCAGTTCATTAGTTAATTCTTGGTGAATTTCCTGTGTTGTTGTTGTATGGTTGCCTCTAGGCCTTGTATTTCTAACATTTTCCTCTAAGAATTTTAGCATTTTAGTTTGAGAATAATTAAACATTAATATTTGTGCCCAGTGTGGGGGGATATAAATATAATCCCATTGTGCACGTGGACATACACTGTACACAGACTCTTTTTGGATCAGAAGGTCTGATCATTGAGTTACCCCAACCATTCAAGAAAGAAATGATTGTGTTTTCCTGACATTCTTCCTGGTAACTGCTGTGTCTCAGCAGGGCATTAGGATAGAATACCTTTATCCCTTCTTACTCAATACTGGTCATTTTCTGTGTCGCTTTGTATAATCTTATGTGCCAGATTCCCTATACAGCCTTTGTTATTATAATTAACAAGAGTTGATGACCTATCATATAGGAAACTCAGTAACACTACAATTGGAACGTGGCTATTATTTTTCAATTATGTTGAAGACAAACAATACTAATGTTTATACTTCTACAGTATTTTACTTTGCTATGGAGTCTACACTAGGGTTCTTGTCCTCCATGTACTGAGCTGCTTTAACTCTTGCTTTTATTTATAGTAATTTGTTTTAACTAACACCTTTTTATTCAGTATGTGATGATGTCTCATTGCAGTTCTCACTTCCATCCCCTCATTGGAGTCCCTTAAGTATTGGCAATTTTGAGCCTTTTTCTGTACACATTTTGGACATTTCTGAATTCCTTATAGGAAATTTATCCAAGTTGCAAACCCATTTCAACTTATTTTATATTTTAGGTTTTTCCAAATTTAGTCTTAAATATTTTTAAATATTGTAAATATTTAAATATTTATAAATATAAATATTAAATTTATATTTAGTCTAAATATTTTAATAGTTAGAAATACGCAGTTCAAATACTTCTGTCACTTTTTCTTGATGAATTTTGAAATGTTTCATGGAATTTTGCAAATAATATCAATGTCCATCTTTGAAAATTCACTGCAAAACATTGAGTTTATTCAAAAGAAAACATACACATTAATCTTTTATATTTTTATAATATGCTTAATCTGTATATATTCCTAACATTTTTAGAACTGCCAGCATAGACAAGGGTACCAAGAAATTAATAGATATGTCTGTCTCTGGTTCTTGACTTCTAAAATTAAAGATGCCTACCACCGCGTCAGAGAAAATACTAAACTTGAGTAAAAATATCGTATTTTCTCATTACACTAATATAATAGAGAATATATAATTTATAAACAAAACTGTTTTAAACACCTTTTTGCAGTGAGAGAACTATTTAAATATACTGTAGTAATGCATGCTTTATTTATGCTTACTTCACCAATAATGAATACTCATAATTCAAGTTCAGGGATTTTGGACCAAAATAAGTTTATTTTCTTTTTTAATAGGAATGAAAATGGATCCTGGAAATTTTGCAATAGAAACTTTTCTCTTCTGCCAGATTACAGTGGGAATGTTTGGCAATTCCTCAATCCTATTTTATTATTTTATTTTGATATTTACAGAAAAGCATTTAACGCCCAAAGTCCTGATTATAGAGCACTTGACTTTCGCCAACTACTTGACTGTCATCTTAAGAGGGTTTCCACAGACAATGTCATATTTTGGGTTTAAGAATTTCCTAGATGACATGGAATGTAAATTAATAGTGTATATTTCCCGAATAACAAGGGGGGTGTCTCTTTATGCTATGTGCCTAGTGAGTTGTTTCCAAGCAATCACCATCAGCCCCAATAACTCCAGGTGGATAAAGCTTAAATACAGAGCAACCAAGTACATTGGTCCCTCCTGCTCAGTCAGTTGGCTCGTGCACCTGCTTCTAAACATCTTGACTCCACTAAGAGAATCAGGCACCAATTACAAGAAAAATGCAACTAACAGGTTGAGTTATGGATACTGCTCATTGTTTGCTTCTGACAGTGTAGCAACTACATTGTATATATCTTTAGTGTGCTTCTCTGATGTCTTCTGTCTGGGTCTCATGGCCTGCTCAAGTATCTCCATGGTTAGTATTCTCTACAGACATAAGAGACAAGTCAAGCATAACCACAGTGCTCAACACTTTCTGAAAGTCTCACCTGAAGACAGAGCCACCCAAACTATCCTCATCCTGCTGTGCACATTTGTCATCTCTTACTCATTCTCTTCCATTGTGGCTATCATTAGAACCTACTTAAACTATCCAGTGATATGGGGAGTAAATATATTTACATCTCTAGAAATATTCTTTCCCATGTTTTGTCCCTTTGTTCTCATCACCAATATGAGATCTAGTTCCAATCTGTTTTTACCCTGCTTAGGTAAGAGATAACTTCTTCCAAATATGATATGAGGCTAGGGCATCTTTCTTTTCTTATATATTATCATACATTTTATCTGTTACACAATGCTAAAACTAAAGTTTGAAAAAGTAAGCTTAATATAACTGACTTATTTAATGGAATGATCAGTAGAAAATTTTGTGACAAAATGTTTGATAGATTTATTATATATTTTTCTTGTTCCTTTGACAAAATGCCTAACAAGGGCAATTCAAAGGTGGAAAGGTTTCTTTCACCCTCTCATCTGAAAGTTCTGTCCATCATGATACGGTAGAAGCAGTGGGAGAGATGCATTTGTGGAAAGAGGAACATACACTGTGTGGTAACATTCAGTTCCCAGTCAAAAAAGCAGAGATATGAATTTCTGTGCTCAGGTCTCCTTTCTTTGGCCCTTTGTATTAAGACTCTACATTAACCTATAGTATGGTGTCATCTAGATTCAAAGATGGTCTTCATCACTCATTCAAACTTCCTGAAACACCCTTACACTCACATGGAGAATGAAATGAGGATCACATGTATATATTGTAATTTTCTTACACATACATTTTTTAAACTATCAACATAGTGGGGATGCTTTTTGTGTACAGTGAATTCAGATGCTGATTGCTATGCCCAGAGATTGCTTGTGATCCAGATCTTGACACCGCCATGATTATTGAAGGACCAGCTGTATCGGTGATGTGTAAGGTTTTTTTTTCCTACCACCTCTCATTGGTTAATAAAGTGCTTATCAGCCAGTAGCTGGGCAGGAGAAGAGAAAAGGACAGGGTGTCAGATCTTAGAATAGAGTTTCCAAGGAATAAGAGACAGAGGGAGAAAGAATAGAGGTGGAGAGACCATGTGGAATAACTGGGGGGGGGGGGATTCTCCATGAGGTCATGATGAAAGAGCCGCCATAAGGGCACACATGGACTACAATGACTGAGGAGATGGCAAGTAACTGTGCATTTGGCTGGGTTTTAGCAGCTTAGTCAGGTTACAATAGATCAGAAACTACCCAGCTTAGTGCCAGCAGCTTGTTAATAGAAAACATCAGGTCTCTGTGTCTTTATTTGGAGCCTAAATGGGATAAAACAGCTATGGAAATACCCTGTAGTTACTTGGGAGAGAAAAGGAGGCAAAGAAAACCCTGAAAATATACTCTTACATAAAAATCAATATTTTAATGAAACTCTACATCTTAAGGTCAAAGTGGCACAGGTTCACACCATAAAATGCATAATTGATAGTGAGGAGATAAATTCAAATTATCAATAGTGATGTAAAATTCCCAACACAGAATCACCAAGGATACCTACTCATACAAGTACACAATCATACACACACACACACACACACACACACACACACACACACACACACATTTATGGTCATGGTATATTTTAATCATTTCAGAAAACTGGTTAATATATAAACTGGGGAAATAGATGTAGTGGTCAGGAGGTGATAAGTAACACGAAAGACAATTGAAAATCTGTATGGAAGGTCTCTGCATGTCTACCTGTGTGAGTGTTTCTTTGGATTTATCCTTAACAGAGTCTAACAAAAAAGTCATATGTGGAATTCTTCCACTTGAGTATTTGTTCTGAGTATCTGAATATAGCTAAAAATAATGCACACTACTGTCATTGTTCCTGGCTACCACTATAACATTATACGAAGACTCTCCTACCGAATATGCACAAACTGGAGATGGGACATGAACCCATTATGCCCCAGGGCACATCCCGTTTCACCCCAGTGTGCAGCCAATTTAACCCCAGGGAACAGCCCATTTAGCCCGAGGACCAAAGCCATTTAGCCCCAGGGCATAACCAATTTAGTCCCTGGGCCCAATGGATTTAGCCCGAGGCTCCAACCCATTTAGCCCCAGGGCACATCCCATTTTGCCCCAGGGCACAGCCTATTTAGCCCCAGGGACAGGCCCATTTAGCCCGAGGCCCAAAGCCATTTAGCCCCAGGGCCAATGGATCTATCCCCAGGCCCCAACCCATTTAGCCCCATGGCACATCCCATTTTGCCCCAGGGTGCGTCCCATTTTGCCCCAGGGTGTAGCCCATTTAGCCCCAGGGCAAGCCCATTTAGCCCCAGGGCCCAACCCATTTAGCCCCAGGGCCCAATGGGTTTAGCCCCAGGCCCCAAACCATTTAGCCCCAGGGCACAGCCCATTTAGCCCCATGGCCCAACCAATTTAGCCCCAGGGCCCAATGGATTTAGACCCAGGCCCCAAACCATTTAGCCCCAGGGCACAGCCCATTTAGCCCCAGGGCACAATCCATTTTGCCCCAGGGCGCATCCCATTTGGCCACAGGCCCAAGTACATTTAGCCCCAGGGCCCAACCCATTTAGCCTGAGGCCCAAAGCCATTTAGCTCCAGGGCATAACCTATTTAGCCCCAGTCCCCAACCCATTTAGCCCCAGGGCACATCCCATTTTGCCCCAGGGTGCATACCATTTTGCCCCAGGGTGCATCCCATTTAGCCCCAGGGCCCAACCCATTGAGCCTCAGGCCCCAACACATTTAGCCCC
Organism: Mus musculus; assembly: GCF_000001635.26. Taxonomy (NCBI): domain Eukaryota; kingdom Metazoa; phylum Chordata; class Mammalia; order Rodentia; family Muridae; genus Mus; species Mus musculus. Next base: position 3,119,949 of record NC_000084.6, on the reverse strand, counting down.
AGGGCATATCCCATTTTGCCCCAGGGCGTATCCCATTTTGCCCCAGGGCACAGCCCATTTAGCCCCAAGGCCCAACCCATTTAGCCTCAGGCCCCAACCCATTTAGCCCCAGGGCGTATCCCATTTTGCCCCAGGGGCATCCCATTTAGCCCCAGGGCCCAACACATTTAGCCTCAGGCCCTAACCCATTTAGCACCAGGGCGTATCCCATTTTGCCCCAGGGCACATCCCATTTAGCCCCAGCGCCCAACCCATTTAGCCTCAGGGCCCAACCCATTTAGCCCCAGGGCACATCCCATTTTGCCCCAGGGCGTATCCCATTTTGCCCCAAGGCACAGCACATTTAGCCCCAGGGCCCAACCCATTTAGCCTCAGGCCCCAACCCATTTAGCCCCAGGGCGTATCCCATTTTGCCCCAGGGCACATCACATTTAGCCCCAGGGACCAACCCATTTAGCCCCAGGGCACATCCCATTTTGCTTGAGGGCACATACCATTTAGCCCCAGTGCCCAGACCATTTAGCCCGAGGCCCAAAGCCATTTAGCCCCATGGCATACCCCATTTAGCCTCAGGGCATAACCCATTTAGTGTCAGGCCCCAACACATTTAGCCACAGGCCCCAACCCATTTAGCCCCAGGGCACATCCCATTTTGTCATTGGGCGTATCCCATTTTGCCCCAGGGCGCATCCCATTTATCCCCAGGGCCCAACTCATTTAGCCTCAGGCCCCAACCCATTTAGCCCCAGGGCGTATCCCATTTTGCCCCAGGGCGCATCCCATTTAGCCCCAGGACCCAACCCATTTAGCCTCAGGCCCCAACACATTTAGCCCCAGGGCACATCCCATTTTGCCCCAGGGCGTATCCCATTTTGCCCCAAGGCACAGCCCATTTAGCCCCAGGGCCCAACCAATTTAGACTCAGGCCCCAACCCATTTAGCCCCGGGGCGTATCCCATTTTGCCCCAGGGCGTATCCCATTTTGCTCCAGGATGTATCCCATTTTGCACCAGGGCGCATCCCATTTAGCCCCAAAGCCGAACCCATTTAGCCTCAGTCCCCAACTCATTTAGCCCCAGGGCACATCCCATTTTGCCCCAGGGCGTATCCCATTTGCCCCAGGACCCACCCATTTAGCCTCAGGCCCCAACCCATTTAGCCCCAGAGCACATCCTATTTTGCTCCAGGGCGTATCCAATTTTGCCCCAGGGTACAGCCCATTTAGCCCCAGGCCCCAAACAATTTAGTTCCACGGCACATCCCATTTTGCTTGAGGGCACATACCATTTAGCCCCAGGGTCCAGCCCATTTAGCACGAGGCACAAAGCCATTTAGCCCCATGGCATACCCCATTTAGCCACAGGGCATAACCCATTTAGCTTCAGGCCCCAACACATTTAGCCACAGGCCCCAACCCATTTAGCTCCAGGGCACATCCCATTTTGCCCCAGGGCGTATCCCATTATGCCCCAGGGCACAGCCCATTTAGCCCCAGGCCCCAACCAATTTAGCACCAGGGCACGTCCCATTTTGCTTGAGGGCACATACCATTTAGCCCCAGGGTGCAACCCAATTAGCCCCAGCGCCCAACCCATTTAGCCTCAGGCCCCAACCCATTTAGCCCCAGGGCATATCCCCTTTTGTCCCAGGCCGTATCCCATTTTACCCCAGGGTGCATCCCATGTAGCCCCAGGGCCCAACCCATTTAGCCTCAGGCCCCAACCCATTTATCCCCAGGGCATATCCCATTTTGCCCCAGGCGGTATACCATTTTGCTCCAGGGCACAGCACATTTAGCCCCAGGCCCCAATCAATTTACCCCAGGGCACATTCCATTTTGCTTGAGGGCACATACCATTTAGCCACAGGGCCAACCCATTGGGCTCGAGGCCCAAAGCCATTTAGCCCCAGGGAATACCCCATTTAGCCCCAGGGTATAACCCATTTAGCCTCAGGCACCAACACATTTTGCCCCAGGGCACATCCCATTTTGCCCCAGGGCACATCCCATTTATCCCCAGTCCCCAACCCATTTAGCCCCAGGGCACATCCCACTTTGCCCCATGGCGTATCCCATTTTGCCCCAGGGCACATCCCATTTTGCCCCAGGGCACATCCCATTTTGCCCCACGGCACAGCCCATTTAGCCCCAGGTCCCAACCAATTTAGCCCCAGGGCACATCCCATTTTGCTTGAGGGCACATATCATTTAGCCCCAGGGCCCAGCCCATTTAGCCCGAGGCCCAAAGCCATTTAGCCCCAGGGCACATCCTATTTAGCTCCAGGGCGTATTCCATTTAGCCCCAGGCCCCAACTTATTTAGCCCCAGGGCGTATCCCATTTTGCCCTAGGGCGCATCCCATTTACCCCCAGGGCCCAACCCATTTAGCCTCAGGCCCCAACCCATTTAGCCCCAGGGCATATCCCATTTTGCCCCAGGGCGCATCCCATTTAGCCCCAGCGCCCAACCCATTTAGCCTCAGGCCCCAAAACATTTAGCCCCAGGGCACATCCCATTTTGCCCCAGGGCGTATCCCATTTTGCCCCAAGGCACAGCACATTTAGCCCCAGGGCCCAACCCATTTAGCCTGAGGCCCAAAGCCATTTAGCTCCAGGGCATAACCTATTTAGCCCCAGTCCCCAACCCATTTAGCCCCAGGGCACATCCCATTTTCCCCAGGGTGCATACCATTTTGCCCCAGGGTGCATCCCATTTAGCCCCAGGGCCCAACCCATTGAGCCTCAGGCCCCAACACATTTAGCCCCAGGGCATATCCCATTTTGCCCCAGGGCGTATCCCATTTTGCCCCAGGGCACAGCCCATTTAGCCCCAGCGCCCAACCCATTTAGCCTCAGGCCCCAACACATTTAGCCCCAGGGCACATCCCATTTTGCCCCAGGGCGTATCCCATTTTGCCCCAAGGCACAGCACATTTAGCCCCAGGGCTGAACCCATTTAGCCTCAGGCCCCAACCCATTTAGCCCCAGGGCGTATCCCATTTTGCCCCAGGGCGCATCCCATTTACCCCCAGGGCCCAACCCATTTAGCCTCAGGCCCCAATCCATTTAGCCCCAGGGCGTATCCCATTTTGCCCCAGGGTACAGCCCATTTAGACTCAGGGCCCAACCTATTTAGCCTCAGGCCCCAACCCATTTAGCCCCAGGGCCCAACCCATTTAGCCTCAGGGCCCAACCCATTTAGCCCCAGGGCACATCCCATTTTGTCCCAGGGCGTATCCCATTTTGCCCCAATGCACATCCCATTTTGCCCCAGGGCACATCCCATTTATCCCCAGTCCCCAACCCATTTAGCCCCAGGGCACATCCCACTTTGCCCCATGGCGTATCCCATTTTGCCCCAGGGCACATCCCATTTTGCCCCAGGGCACATCCCATTTTGCCCCACGGCACAGCCCATTTAGCCCCAGGTCCCAACCAATTTAGCCCCAGGGCACATCCCATTTTGCTTGAGGGCACATATCATTTAGCCCCAGGGCCCAGCCCATTTAGCCCGAGGCCCAAAGCCATTTAGCCCCAGGGCACATCCTATTTAGCTCCAGGGCGTATTCCATTTAGCCCCAGGCCCCAACTTATTTAGCCCCAGGGCGTATCCCATTTTGCCCTAGGGCGCATCCCATTTACCCCCAGGGCCCAACCCATTTAGCCTCAGGCCCCAACCCATTTAGCCCCAGGGCGTATCCCATTTTGCCCCAGGGCGCATCCCATTTACCCCCAGGGCCCAACCCATTTAGCCTCAGGCCCCAACCAATTTAGCCCCAGGGCCCAGCCCATTTAGCCCGAGGCCCAAAGCCATTTATCCCCAGGGCACATCCTATTTAGCTCCAGGGCGTATTCCATTTAGCCCCAGGCCCCAACTTATTTAGCCCCAGGGCGTATCCCATTTTGCCCTAGGGCGCATCCCATTTACCCCCAGGGCCCAACCCATTTAGCCTCAGGCCCCAACCCATTTAGCCCCAGGGCGTATCCCATTTTGCCCCAGGGCGCATCCCATTTACCCCCAGGGCCCAACCCATTTAGCCTCAGGCCCCAATCCATTTAGCCCCAGGGCGTATCCCATTTTGCCCCAGGGCGCATCCCATTTAGCCCCAGCGCCCAACCCATTTAGCCTCAGGCCCCAACCCATTTAGCCGGAGGCCCAAAGCCATTTAGCCCCAGGGCACATCCTATTTAGCTCCAGGGCGTATTCCATTTAGCCCCAGGTCCCAACCCATTTAGCCTCAGGCCCCAACCCATTTAGCCCCAGGGCGCATCCCATTTAGCCCCAGGGCCCAACCCATTTAGCCTCAGGCCCCAACCCATTTAACCCCAGGGCACATCCCATTTTGCTTGAGGGCACATACCTTTTAGCCCCAGGGCCCAGCCCATTTAGCCCGAGGCCCAAAGCCATTTAGCCCCAGGGCATACCCTATTTAGCCCCAGGGCCTAACCCATTTAGACCCAGGGCGCATCCCATTTTGCCCCAGGGCACATCCCATTCATCCTCAGGCCCCATCCCATTTAGCCCCAGGGCACATCCCACTTTGCCCCATGGCGTATCCCATTTTGCCCCAGGGCACATTCCATTTTGCCCCAGGGCATAGGCCATTTAGCCCCAGGGCCCAACCCAATTCGCCTCAGGCCCCAACCCATTTACCTTCAGGGCGTATCTCATTTTGCCCCAGGGCGCATCCCATTTAGCCCCAGGGCATAACCCATTTAGCCCCAGGGCATAACCCATTTAGCCCCAGGGCATAACCCATTTAGCCCCAGGGCCCAATGGATTTAGGCCCAGGGCACATCCCATTTAGCCCCAGGGCCCAACCCATTTAGCCCAAGGCTCAAAGCCTTTTAGCCCCAGTGCATAACCCATTTAGCCCTAGGCCCATCCCATTTAGTCCTAAGCCCCAGCCCATTTTGCACCAGGGCACATCCCATTTTGCCTCAGGGCGCAGCCCATTTAGCCCCAGGGCATAACCCATTTAACCTCAGGGCATAACCCATTTATCCCCAGGGCCCAATGGATTTAGCCCCAGGCCCCAACCCATTTAGCCTCAGGGCACATGCCATTTTGCCTCAGGACACATACCATTTTGACCCAGGGTGCATCCCATTTAGCCCCAGGACCCAGCCCATTTAGCCCAAGGCCCAAAGCCATTTAGCCCCAGGTCCCAACCCATTTAGCCCCAGGGCCCAATGGATTTAACCCCAGGCCCCAACCCATTTAGCCCTGGTCACATCCCATTTTGCCCGAGGGCACAGCCCATTTAGCCTCAGGGCCCAGCCCATTTAACCTGAGGCCCAAAGCCGTTTAGCCCCAGGGCGCAACCCATTTAGCCCCAAGGCATAACCCATTTAGCCCCAGGGCCCAACCCATTTAGCACCAGGGCACATCCCATTTTGCCCCAGGGCATATCCCATTTAGCCCCAAGGCACAACCTATTTAGCCACAGGGCCCAATGGATTTTGCTCCAGGGCATAACACATTTAGCCCCAGGGCGCAGCCCATTTAGCCCCAGGGCCCAACCTATTTAGCCCCAGGGCCCAATGGATTTAGCCTCAGGCCCCAACCCATTTAGCCCCAGGGCACATCCCATTTTGCCCCAGGGCTTATCCCATTTTGCCCCAGGGTGCAGACCATTTAGCTCCAGGGCCCAACCCATTTAGACCCACAGTCCAATGGATTTAGCCCAAGGCCCCAACCAATTTAGCTCTTGGGCACATCCCATTTTGCCCCAGGGCACATCCCATTTAGCCCCAGGGCACAGTCTATTTAGCCAGAGGCCCAAAGCCATTTAGCCCCAGGATATAACCCATTTAGCTCCAGGGCCCAACCCATTTAGTCCCAGGGCCCAATGGATTTAACCCCAGACCCCAACCCATTTAGCCCAGATCACATCCCATTTTGCCCGAGGGCCCAAGTCATTTAGCCCCAGGGCACATCCCATTTTGCCCCAGGGCATATCCCATTTTGCCCCAGGCCAAGCCCATTTATCCCCAGGGCCCAGCCCATTTAGCCCTATGTCCCAGCCCATTTAGCCCTTGGCCCCAGCTCATTTAGCCCCATGTCCCAGCCCATTTAGCCCCCGGCCCCAGTCCATTTAGCCCCAGGGCCCAGCCCATTTAGCCTCAGGCCCCAACACATTTTGCCCCAGGGCTTATCCTATTTTGCCCCAGGGCGCAGACCATTTAGCTCCAGGGCCCAACCCATTTAGACCCACGGCCCAATGGATTTAGTCCAAGGCCCCAACCAATTTAGCTCTTGGGCACATCCCATTTTGCCCGAGGGCACATCCCATTTAGCCCCAGGGCACAGTCCATTTAGCCCAAGGCCCAAAGCCATTTAGCCCCAGAGCATAACCCATTTAGCCCCAGGGCATAACCCATTTAGCCTCAGGCCCCAACCCATTTAGCCCCAGGCCACATCCCATTTTGGCTCAGGGCATATCCCATTTTGCCCCAGGGTGCAGCCCATTTAGCCCCAGGGCCCAAACCATTTAGCCTCAGGGCCCAATGGATTTAGACCCAGGCCCCAACCCATTTAGCCCCAGGACCCAGTCCATTTAGCCTCATGGCACAGCCCATTTATCCCCAGGGCCCAGCCCATTTATCACCAGGGCCCAGCCCATTTAGCCCCAGGTCCCAGCCCATTTAGCCCTTGGCCTCAGCCCATTTAGCCCCAGGGCCCAGGCCCTTTAGCCCCAGGGCCCAGCCCATTTAGCCCCAGGCCCCAGCCCATTGAGCCCTTGGCCCCAGCCCATTTAGACCCAGTTCCCAGCCTATTTAGCCCCAGGTCCCAGCCCATTTAGCCCCTTGCCCCAGCCCATTTAGCCCCCGGCCCCAGTCCATTTAGCCCCAGGGCCCAGTCCTTTTAATTCCTGGGCCCACCCCATTTATCCTCAGGACCCAGCCCATTTAGCCCCAGATCCCAGCCCATTTAGCCCTTGGCCCCAGCCCATTTAGCCCCCGGCCCCAGCCCTTTTATCCCCAGGGCCCAGCCCATTTATCACCAGGGCCCAGCCCATTTAGCCCCAGATCCCAGTCCATTTAGCCCCAGGGCCCAGCCCATTTAGCCCCAGGGCCCAGCCATTTAGCCCCAGGGCCCAGCTCATTTAGCCCCTTTGCCCAGCCCATTTAGCCCCAGGCCCCAGCCCATTTAGCCCTGGTCCATTTAGCCCTGGCCTCAGCTCATTTAGCTCTGGCCCCAGTACTAGCCCCAGCCCCAGCCCCAACTCCAACCCCTGCCCCAGACCCAGGCCCAGACCCAGGCCCAGACCCAGACCCAGTCCCAGCCACAAATCGGTCTCCATATAATGGTATTTAGAGACCTCACTACCATGGACTCATCAATAGACAGGTAATCCAGAAAAATATTAAATAGAGAAATAATGGAACTGACATATAGGAAATTCACATAGACTAAATAATATTTACAAAACACTTTATTCAGACACAATGAACATACCTTCTTCTCAGCACCTCAGTGAACCTTTTCCAAAACTGACCATAAACACATCCACTAAGCAAATCTATATAGCTATAACAATTTTGAAATAACCCTCCTATGTATTATCAGACCACCAGGGGTTAGAGCTGGACTTCAACAACAATAAACACAAAAAAATCCTACAAGATCATGGAATCTGAGCAACTCACTAGTATTTGGCAAATGAGTCAAGAAATAAATAATGCAAGAAAGTAGAAACAAAAAGAACAAAACAAAGAATAAACAAAGCCAGGAGCTGGTTCCTTGAGAAAATCAACAAGAAAGATAAACCCTTAGCTAAACTAACCGCAGGGCACACAGACAGTATTCAAATTAATAAAATCAGAACTGAAAAGGGAGTAATAACATCAAAAACTGAGGAAATTTAAAAAAACCATCAGATCCTATGACACAGCCTAAACTTAACAAAACTGGAAAATCTGGATGAGATGAACAATTTTCTAAGCAGTTACCAGGTACCAAAGTTAAATCAGGATAAGATAAACAATCTAAACAGTCACATAACCCCTAAAGAAATAGCATCACTCATTAAAAAAGTCTTCCAACCAAACAAACCCCAGGACCAGATGGGTTTCGTGCAGAATTCTATCAGACCTTCAAAGAAGACCTAATACCAATTCTCTTCAAACTATTCCACAAAATAGAAACAGAACGAACACTACCCAATTTGTTCTATGAAGCCACAATTACACTAATCCCTAAACCACACAAAGACCCAACAAAGAAAGGCAAAACCAGATCAATTTCTCTTATAAATATTAATGCAAAAATACTTAATAAAATTCTCAAAAACAGAATCCAAGAACACATCAAAGCAATCATCCATCATGATCAAGCAGGCTTTATCCCAGGAATGCAGGGATCGTTCTGTATATGGAAATCCATCAACACGATCCACTATATAGAAAAACTCAAAGGAAAAAAAAAACATGTGATCATCTCATTAGATGCTGAGAAAGCATTTAACAATATTCAATACCCCTTCATGGTAAACATCTTGGAAAGATCAGGAATTCAAGGCCCATACCTAAACATAGTAAAAGCAATATACAGCAAACCAGTAGCCAACATCAATCAAATGGAAAGAATCTTGGAAGAATCCCACTAAAGTCAGGGACTAGACAAGGCTGCCCACTCTCCCCCATTCTAATCAATATAGTACTAGAAATCCTAGCCAAAGAAATTGGACAACAAAAGAAGGTTAAAGGGATACAAATTGGAAAGGAAGAAGTGAAAATATCATTATTTGCAGATGATATGGTAGTATACTTAGGTGACCCCAAACATTCCACAAGAGAACTCCTAAACCTGAGAAACAGCTTTAGCAAACTGGTTGGATATGAAATTAACTCAAACAAATCAATAGCCTTCCTCTACTCAAAGGATAAACAGGCAAGAATGAAATTAGGGAAACAAGACCATTCACAATAGTCACAAATATGCTAAAATAGCTTGGTGTGACTTTAACCAAGCAAGTGAAAGATCTCTATAACAAGAATATGAAGTCTGTGAAGAAAGAAATTGAAGAAGATCTCAGAAGATGGAAAGATGCTTGTGGATTGGCAGGGGTAATATAGTAAAAATGGCCATCTAGCTGAAAGCAATCTACAGATTCAATGATTCAATGATTGAATTCAATTCAATCAAAATACCAACTCAGTTCTTCATAGAGTTAGAACAAGAAATTTGCAAATTCATCTAAAATAACAAAAAACCCAGGACAGCGAAAACTATTCTCAACTATTGAAATTCTGGGGGAATTATTGTCCCTGTACTACAGAGATATAGTGATAAAGCTGCATGGAATTGGTACCGTTTCAGTCCCAGAAATGAACCCACACACCTATGGACAATTGATCTTTGACAAAGGAGCTAAAAACATCCAGTAGGAAAAAGACAGCATTTTCAACAAATGATGTAGGTTCAACTGGCAGTCACATGTAGAAGAATGCAAATTGATCCATTATTATGTTTTTTGGTAGAACATGAATTTTATATTTGCAACTGTTAATATTCAACAAACAGTATAATTTTTTAAGATGTATTTCATTGTTATGCTACCTTTTCATTTCTGATTTATTAATTTGGATACTCTCTTTGTGTCCTCTGGTTAGTCTGGCTAAGGATTTATCTATCTTGTTGATTTTTCTCAAAGAATCAGCTCCTGGTCTAGTTGATCTTTGTATAGTTTTTTGTTTCTATTTGGTTGATTTCAGCCATGAGTTTGATTATTTCCTGCCATATGCTCCTCTTGGGTGTATTTGTTTCTTTTCATTCTAGAGCTTTCAGGGGTGCTGTCAAGCTACTAGTGTAAGCTCTCTCCAGTTTCTTTCTGGAGGCACTTAGAGCTATGAGTTTTCCACTGACAACTACTTTCATTGTGTCCCATAAGTTTTGGTATGCTGTTTCTTCATTTTCATTAAATCCTAAAAGGCCTTTAATTTCTTTCTTTATTTCTTCCTTTACCAAGTTATCATTGAGTAGAACATTGTTCAGCGTCCATGTGGACATGTGCTTTCCATTGTTTTTGTTGTTATTTAAGAATGGCCTTAGTCCTTGGTGATCTGATAGGGTACATGGGATTATTTCAACCTTCTTGTATCTGTTGAGACCTGTTTTGTGATGAATTACATGGCAAATTTTGGAGAAGGTACCATGAGGTGCTGAGAAGAAGGTATATCCTTTTGTTATAGGATGAAATGTTCTATAAATATGTTAGATTCATTTGTTTCATAACTTCTGTGAGTTTCACTGTGTCTCTTTAGTCTGTTTCCATGATATGTCCATTGCAAAGAGTGGGGTGTTGAAGTCTCCCACTATTATTGTGTGGTATGCGATACGTGCTTTGATCTTTAGTAAAGTTTCTTTTATGAATGTGGGTGCCCTTGCATTTGGAACATAGATGTTCAGAATTGAGAGTTCATCTTGATAGATTTTTCCTTTGAAGTGTATGAAGTGTCCTTCCTTATCTTTTTTGACAACTTTTGGTTGAAAGTTAATTTTATTTGATATTAGAATGGCTACTCCAGCTTACTTTCTTTGGGACCATTTGCTTGGAAAATTGTTTTTCAACCTTTTACTCTGAGGTAGTATCTGCCTTTGACACTGAGGTGTGTTTCCTGTATGCAGCAAAATGCTGTGTCCTGTTTACATATTCAGTCTGTTAGTCTGTGTCTTTTATGGGGAATTGAGACTATTGAAGTTAGGAGATAATAAGGAAAGTAATTGTTTCTTCCTGTTATTTTTGTTGTTAGTGGTGGAATTATGTTTGTGTAGATATCTTCTTTGGGGTTTGTTGAAAGAAGAGGACTTTCTCAATTTTTCTAGGGTGTAGCATCACTCCTTGTGTTGGCATTTTCCATCCATTATTCTTTGTAGGTCTGGGTTTATAGAAAGATATTGAGTAAATTTGGTTTTGCCATGGAATATCTTGGTTTCTCCATCTATGGAAATTGAGAGATTTGGTGGGTATATTAATCTGGGCTGGCACTTGTGTGCTCTTAGGGTCTGTATGATATCTGCCCAGGATCTTCTACCTTTCAGAGTCTCTGGTGAGAAGTCTGGTATAATTCTTATAGGTATGCCTTCATATGTCACTTGACCTTTTTCCCTTACTGCTATTAATATTCTTTCTTTGTTCACTTCATTTGGTGTTTTGATTATTATGTGATGGGAGGAATTGGAGGAATTTCCTTTCTGATCCATTCTATTTGGAATTCTGTAGGCTTTTTGTATGTTCTGCTATAATTTTTAAAAGACATTTACTGGATCCTTAAGTTCTGAATCTTCACTCTCTTCTATACCTATTATCCTTGGGTTTTGTCTTCTCATTGTGTCCTGGATTTCCTGGATATTTTGGGTTAGGAGCCTTTTGTTTTTTGCATTTTCTTTGACTGTAGTTTCAATGTTTTCTGTGAAATCTTCTGCATCTGAGATTCACTCTTATATCTCTTGTATTTTGTTGGTGATGCTTGCATCTATGACTCCTGATCTCTTTCCTAGGTTTTCTAACTCCAGGTTTGTAATTTCTTTGTTGTTTGTATTTCCATTTTTAGATATTAGATGGATTTGTTCATTTCCTTTGCCTGTTTGATTGTGTTTTTCTGTAATTCTTTAAGAGATATTTGCATTTCTTCCTTAAGGCTTCTAGATGTTTAACTGTGTTCTCCTCTATTTCTTTAAGGGAGTAATTTATGTCCTTCTTAAAGACTTCTATCATCATTATGAGAAGTGACTTTAGATCCAAATTCTGCTTTTCTAGTGGGATGCTGTATCCAGGACTTGCTATGGTGAGAGAATTTGGTTCTGATGATGCCGCATAACCTTGGTTTCCTTTGCTTATGTTTTTAACCTTGCCTACCACCATCTGATTATCTCTAGTGCTACCTGCCCTCACTATACCTGACTGGAGCTGGTCCTTTCTGTGACCCTGATTGTGTCAGAACTCCTCAGAGTTTACCTATCTGTGTGATCCTGTGATTCTAGGATCTTGTGATCCTGAGATCCTGGGTGTGTCAGAGATCCTGGGAATCCAGCAGCCTCTGGGACCCTGAGATACTGGTGTGACCAAGCTCCTGGGATCCTGGGATCCTGTGGTCCTGGGCATGTTTTTGTACCTGGGAGTGGGGCTTATTCTGGGTGTTGTGGGAGTGGCTGTGGAGTTAGCATACAAGATCTGATCAGGGCATGAGCCCAGACTGGAAGGAACCCATGTCACTTACCAAACAGAGTTCCTGGGTGCCTGGGTCCTAGTTACTTCTGGTGTTGGGGTAGGTGTTGTGTCCTGATTAACTTTGATGCTATGATCCTGGGCATGATAGAGCACCTGGGAGTGGATCTTCCTCTGGGTGTTGTGGGACTGGCTGAGGAGTTAGTCTGGTTCAAAGTGATCCAGTGATTCTTATCTCCATGTGCAAAGATCAATTCCAAGTGGATCAAGGACCCCCAGGTAAAACCAGACACACTACTACGAATAGAAGAGAAAGTGGTGAAGAACATTGTACACATGGGCACAAGGGGAAATTTACTGAACAGAACATCCATGACTTATGCCTGAAGATCAAGAATTGACAAATGAGACCTCATAAAAGTGTAAAGCTTCTGTAAGGCAAACAACATTTTCAATAAAATAAAAAGGCACCAAAAGATAGGGAAAAGATCCTTACCAATTCTATATCCAAGAGAGGGCTAATATCCAACTCAAGAAATTAGACTCCAGACAACCAAATAACATTATTAAAAATGGGGTACAGAGATAAACAAAGAATTCACAACTGAGGAAACTCGAATGGTTGAGAAGCACCTAAAGAAATGTTCAACATCCTTAGTCATCAGGAAAATGCAAATCAAAATAACCCTGAGATTCCACCTCATGCTATTCAGAATGGCTAAGATCAAAAACTCAGGTGACAGCAGATGCTGGCAAGGATGTGGAGAAAGAGGAACACTCTTGCATTGTTGTTGGATTGCAAGCTGGTATAACCACTCTTGAAACTAGTTTGGCAATTCCTCAGAAAATTGAACATAGATCTACCAGAGGGCCCAGGTATATCACTCCTGGGCATACACCCAGGAGATGTTCCAACATATTAACAAGAATACATGCTTCACTATGTAAATAGCAACCTTATTTATAATAACCAGAAGCTGGAAAGAATCCAGGTGTCCTTCAACAGAGGAATAAATACAGAAAATATGGTACATTTACACAATGGAATACTACTTGGCTATTAAAAATTGAATTCATGAAATTTTTAGGCAAATGGATTGAACTAGAAAATATCATCCTGAGTGAGGTAATCTGTCACGAAAAAATACACATGGTATACACTCACCAATAAGTGGGTATTAGCCCAAAATGTCTGAATAACCAAGATACACTTCACAGACCACATGAAGTTCAAGAAGAAGGAAAACTTAAATGTGTGTGCTTCAGTTCCTCCTAAAAAGGATAACACAACACTCACTGGAGCAAATACAGAGACAAAGTGTAGGACAGAGGCTGAAGAAAATGACATCCAGAGAGTGCCCCACCTGGAGATTCATCCCATATACAGTTAACAAACACAGACACTATTGTGGATGCCAAAAAAGTTTATGTTGACAGGAAACTGGTATAGCTGTCTCCTGAGACGCTCTGCCAGAGCCTGACATATATAGAGTTGAATGCTCATAGCCAACCCAATGGAAGGGTTAGAGAAAGGGTGGAAGAAGCTGAAGGTGTTTGTATCCCCATAGGAAGAACAACATCAACCAACCAGTGCTTTCAGGGTCTGAACCACCAACAGAGGAGTACACATGGTGTGACCCATGGCACCAGACATATATGCAGCAGAGGATGGCCTTGTCTGGCATTAATGGGAGAAGAGGTCCTTGGTTCTGTGAAGGCTTGACGCCCCAGTGTAGTGGAATGTGAGGGTGGGGAGGTAGGAGTGGGTGGATAGTTGGGGGCACACCCTGATAGAAGCAGGAATGGGGGAGATGGGATAGGGTGTTTCTGGGGGAGAAATCAGGAAAGGGGATAACATTTGAAATGTAAATAAATAAAATATCCAATAAAATAAATAAATAAATAACAATGATATCAAAGATATTCATTAGAGATACAGAGGTGCGGCTGAGAATTATATCAGTGATTCAGTCAGAAGAAAATAAAAGTCTCTCATGTTTTGTATGTTTGCTTGTTTTGCTGCTGTAGTTAGGAAACAGTCAGATAAGGATGAAACCAACTGGGACAGAAATCTTATCTAATTTCACTTTAATTCTGTGTCTCTTCTCTTTTTATCTATAGCTTTTACACTTCTATCAATTGTTGAGACAAACCCTTATTACAAGGAAGACATGAAATTGCCGGAGTTAAATCTGAGGATAGATTATCTGTCAATAGAATGGCTTCAGAGCTCAAAGAATTTTATAAGCCTAAGATACAAGCAAATGATCTTAAACTAGACAGTGGAGTTTATTCTAACCCTGTTGCACAGTCTGGAGAAGACTTCTTTCACTAACCAAGTGTTTAGTTCGACTATTCCACAAATGACTATGTCTCCTTGGCAAAGCAGGAGTTGCAAACTCTGAGAGATTTTTTACCCAGTAATTGCACCCAGAAATGATGAGCCAGGAGCAGATTATTTCTCAACTGGGCTCGAAACAGTTTCTTATCACTGCGCACTGCAAGGTCAAATTTGCCATGACAGAGAATTGGGGATAAAGTGGCAGAAAGAAATATGGGGGTTTACTAAAGGGTTTGACTGATGAGTTCTGGAAGCCGATTGTCATGGTAAGTACGTAGGTTGAAAGATAGCTACTATGGGGCATAAGGTAGGCATTGGGATTTGGAAATAAATACTGAGAAGTTATTGTAGGTATTGTTATTAGTGAGATAAACTTCTTTTGTCATCAAAATCCTTACATGGCAGAATATCCAGTGCTCTAAATTAGCATGAATAAAATAAAATAAACTCATGAGTTCTTTGCTTGATATATTTAAATTTAGTTTATTTACATGGTGACATATGCAATGGTGAGTTGATGTTTGGACAAAACTTAAGGATGTTGACAAGATGTCTTGGAACTAGGAGATGCTTCAATAAGGAAGGTGCTCATACTATAATCAGGAAGAGTGTGTAGAAACCTTAGGACACAATTAAAAATATGCTTAAGGGGCTGGAGAGATGGCTCAGCGGTTAAAAGCACCGACTGCTCTTCCGAAGCTTGTGAGTTCAAATCCCAGCAACCACATGGTGGCTTACAACCATCCTTAATGAGATCTGACTCCCTCTTCTGGAATGTTTGAAGACAGCTACAGTGTACTTACATATAATAAATAAATAAATCTTTAAAAAAAAATATGCTTAAGGCTAGCAATATGATCCCAGTACATATGGAGACCTAAGTGGCATTATGGCTTTCCTAATGGGCTTCTAAACATCATTAAAATATCCTGTATATAAAGCTGGAGTGTCACAATGGTAGAGTAAGGTTTCAGATGTTAAAGTATGGCTCTCACATACATATTGATTAGAGACGCACCCGTGAGAAATGCCTTGATGAATATTAGTGCTTCGGGGAAATTTTCAAATCTGAAAGGACTTAATATAACATTTAATCTAAATCCTCGTTTCCCGGGATTTAGATTGGGAATTCTTTAAATTGTCATAATGAAGAGGTAGTGAAATTTTTCAAACACCCCATGTACACATTACTAGACATTGTTCAAATAACTTCTTAGAGTTTTAGAATTTTGTTTAAATATTTGTTTGTTTGGTTGCTATTTTTCCTTTTCTTTTCATTTTTTGTTTTGTCTTGCTGATTTGTTTTTATGTTTGATTTTGTTGTTCATTTGAAGCCAGGAACCCTTGGAAAGTATAATACCTCTGGTTCTCATTTGGGATTAAAGTTGTGTGTGGACCTCCACATCTTGCTGTTTATTTAAGTTTTTCCTCTATAAACAAGCTCTCATTTTATAGTTTGATTTATTCCACACTTTCACTCCTCTGTGTTTTTTTTTTAAAATAGAGTTTCATGATAAAACAGTTCCAAGCTGTTTTTATAATGTTCAGCGATGTGACTATGAGCAGAGACAGTACGCAGTGGTGGAGACAAGTGTAGGTGCTGGACTTGTTTAAGTCAGTTGTGAGTTCTGCTGAGGACCCAACAATGAATTAACAATCATCAAGTTCCTCCAACTAAAGCTATGATGTTAAAGGCATTCTAGTTCAAGGCTGGTTGTCTATGGCTAGTAATCAATGGGATATACAAAGGATTGTGTATGTTTAAATAGAGAACATTCATATATCAGTGTGTGTGACATTAGGAGATGAAGGGCCACTAGACTAGTGGCTAGAGATGGGGGATGAGAAGATCTCAGCTACCTGAGAGTGAAAATTACAGTTATGAGATTCCAAGACAGAAGGTAACATTTGACTGTCTGAGGCCAGGATACCTGGATGGCAGCTACTGTAGAATTCATGTAGAGATCCTGAGGATTCCAGACAGAAAATACCAATTATGGATCAAGAGCTGAATGCTAAAATAGAAGTTTCCACTAGGGAAATGAAATGCTAAGGATTCTTTGAAAAGTTAGCTGTGTTGGAGAGTGTTTTACTGAGGCAAGCATATGAAGGAGTGTGTTCCAGAAGCAGACAGAGGTGAAAGGGTGTTTCACTAAAGCAGACACTTAAAGAAACATTTTGCTGAAACAACACATGTGAAAGACTAAGACAGACTCCTGAAGGAACATTTCCCTAAAACAGACACAGATAAAAAGATGTTCTACTAAAACAAACACTTAAAAGAACACATGATAAAAGACTAGTAAAAACACACATGTATTGGTCTGCCTTACATTGCATAGTTGAGCTCCTTTTGTTGAGACAGAGAGAAACACACCAAAAAACAAGACAAGACGAGACGAGACGAGACAAGACGATACGAGACAAGACAAGACAAGACAAGACAAGACAAGACAAGACAAGACAAGACAAGACAACAAAATCTTCTGATGGTGTTCTGCTCCTTCTTGCCACTTACTTGGACTCAGACCAATTGTAAGAGTGACATCTGCTGAGACATACCCACAAGACACATAGTGGAGCAAGATCCATGGAAGAGACATGATGATAGGAGGGAATATAAATACGACTCAACAGACATCCACAATAGTGTCTGTGTTTGTTGACTGTATATGGTGGGTGGGTTGGTGGGTGAGGAAGTACCCTCATAAAAGCACGGGGAGGTGGGGATGGACAGGGGGTTTCCAGCGGCAGGGAGGGAACATGAATTAAAAAAAAACCTCAACAGACTGTGAGAAGAGTTTGGCTTGCTGGTAGAGCTAGCTGTATAACATTTGTTCTGAGTTTTCACTGATATTCAATTTGCTGAGAGAAAGCCAAAATCTCCAGGCATTGCTGCTGGTCTGAATTCTTCCTGGTGACTCATGCTGATTGGGCTGAGGCCTGGCTTCTCCTACTAGGTCCTGATACTTGCTACTGCTATCCTGACAATATCAAATTAAACTGATAAAATCAATATGGATATAAAAATACCCATAAAATTTTGCGAGTAGATCAAGCTGCCACTGCTGACCTCTAAACTAAACTACTGATCTCCTGGCAGTACAGATGGGATTTACTCCAATGTACCATTTCTAAACAAGTCTACTTCCCCTGTATCCTGTCTTTTCCAATATCTCTGGTGGGTGGTAGGCTAGAAGGGAGGTTAAAATGTTTAAAAAACACTGTAAAAGTAGGTTTAAAAAATTAGTTACACATGAGAATGATAGCAACCACTAGAGAAGGAATGTAGAGACGTCAAGGGTTCTGAGCAAAGTGTAATAATTATAGATCCTAGAGGCAGATAAAACAGTATAGATAAGGATCTACAGATTTATGTGGAACTGATAAGTACCAGCTACAGAGACTCTTTTTTTTTTTTTTTTTTTTTTTTTTTATAAAAATGACGATCTATTTAAACAGAAAATGAGGCTGAGGGCGCTGTGCGCTGCTCAGTCCATGCTCTCTCCAGTGAGATGCGTTGCTAGGCGACCCCGGCAAGGCATGCGAGGCCAGGGGTCTCGAGGCCTCCCACAATGGGTGGCACGCTAGGGGGCCGCCCCAACTGCCCTGCCACTGACCTGTTCCCAGGCCCCGGCCCGCCCTGCGGCGGCCATGGCCAGTAACTCCTGTCCCCTTAGGTGCTCTATCTCCGACCTTGATCTTTGCCAAAATTTGTGTATGCAGAACTATTTCTGTGTATTTCCCTTTACACCTGTCTTAGCGCCTGTGTAGTTTGTATCCAGTTAGAAACCCTTTCTATGGAAAGCTCAGTAATTCTTATTAAGAGATTGCTATTGTTCATGTAAAACATGAAAACAACCAAGTAGAGCTGCATGTGGATGAGGGCCTACTCAGCAGTGTGTTCGCCTGAGGGGCTCTCAACAGGAAGTCTTCTTCTGACCCATATCTGCTGACCACACCTCTCCAGCAAGTGCCTCTGCTGCTGGCCAGCTCAAGGTTTGCCCACCTGGCCCTGAAGCACCCTGTTTTGGAGTTGGGAGGAACTGTTTGGCATTGTTGGCAGAAGGTGTGATTGTCTGGAGCAGCAGCCTTTTTAATTCTGGAGACCATGTAGTCCTTTGTATCTCAGACCTTTACTGATGTACCAGGTCCCAGATTCTGTGGCAGGGGTTGGGGTGGGGTGTGCTTGCCAGACGAAATTTAAATTATCTATCTTTTGGAAAGTGTGTGCTTTCCTGGCGGTCTCTGAGAAAACAAACAAACAAATCAGGTCAGTTAACCCCTTAATGCCTCCTTAAACTCAATTTCATATTAGACTCTTATTTAAAACCATTTGTGGCCTGTGTGTGTTAATCCTGGTTAAAGAGAAAGCTTTATGACACTGTTTCTGTTCAACACATTAACCAGTTGTGGAACAGCCCTTTTTTGCATGACAGGCAGGGTACTTCAGGATTAGCAGAGAGACCCTTGTGGTTTGGAAGGGGTACTTCCTATGAAAGCCTCTCATGTTGCTTGTAAAGCTAATCTAATTAAAAAGATGAATAAATGTTCTTGAAAAAAACTGTAAAAAGAAAGAAAGAAAGAAAGAAGAAAGAAAGTAAGAAAGAAAGAAAGAAAGAAAGAAAGAAAGAAAGAAAATGAGATCCTATCAAGTGGGTAAGAGAGCCACCATGATAAGAAATTCCAGAATATTCTAGATGTATTACAGCCTCCTTTGGGAAGTCCCTCTATTCACACTTCCTCTCTTTCTTCCCTGTCCTACCCAGCTTTGTTCTCTTTTTTTACAGGACAGCCATTTAGAAATAATTACAGTATCTGGTCACAGAGTTTCGGAGACAATAAACATTCTCTCATAAAGAAACTAGTCCCCATTTTTCCTGGTTAGCCTAACTTATCTGACCTTCCTTCTGTCTACTGAGAGGTTGAACACAGTATTATGGCCAGAGCTCACAGGAACCTAGCTTGTGTTTCCCTTCATGGTAGTGACTCAACACAGTATGAGTAGTGACATTAGAGAACAGACCTTATGAATGCCAGGATGACATTGTTAGAGATGAGAGATAACCAAGAGATTCCGGATACTGTGCAAGCAGGTTGAGGATAGATTTCTACCATCCAGAGATTCATTGACAATGCTCACCTGGCTTTGTTTATAGGTCCACTTCTCCATACAGGGGCAGAAAATCCTCTTTTATAAGAACATGTACTTAAAATAAGTCATCAATCTTTTGAATCAACAACAATCAACAAGTCCAACACAAGACAACACAAGGGCCCCCTTCCAGATCCTCCAAAACATGTTATTATCAAGAATTGACACAGAAAGAATGACAGAAGAAGAGGGATATATGACAACCCCTTATGGGGTTCATTTTCATAGACTGTCTTATTTCTATAGGGCATGAAACAGAGAAGAGGGTCACAATCCTCCCTGGAACTCTAGTGTAGGAAATGACAATGTAGTAATCTTAGAACTGTGATGGACTGCCTTCTCATTTTCTAGAGATCAGGATCCTGAACTTGAAGAAGGAGGTATCTTGGGATGCCAAAACAAATCAAGGCACCACCAGGTCATGGGAACTGTGCACAAGAACAACTTTTTTCTGAAGATGTCCCTATGAATGAACCAAGGTTCTTTCCCAGGCCAGACCAGGCTACCTCTCAGTCTGTCCTTGTTTGTCAGAATTATAAAGTAACCTCTACATCTGAGGATCATGAGAGACTCCATTGAGTCCTAAAATCACACAGATGTGTAGAATGTCACAGAACCTTCAAAAACGTTCAACCTCTCTGTCCTCCAGAAAGCATACAGTAAACAGAGGCATTTTTCTGTCCCAAGTGCCATAAAGGCTTCTATGGAGTCTCAGAATCCAAGGTTATTATGTCATAATAAGCCAGAGAAGCCTCTCACATGCAGCACATATGAAAGTCCATCAGCCACAAAACCAATCAGCAGGCTCATGAGAGGATTCTTACATGAAAAAACAAAAACAAAAACAAACAAAAAAAACCAGTTAACAATAATATTTTTTTTTGTAACAGTAGCTTTTTTCAGTCATACACATATGACTGCCATGTGAAGAATCACCACAAATCAGACTTAACTGTGTTTCTTCTACACTACATGCTAGCAGTGCTTCAGCTAAGTGTCTCATCTTCACATGAATAAGCATGTAGTTTCTAAATAGCACTTAGCTAGTGAAGAAGTTTAAATTAAATTCTGGTTGGTGGGTCAGACTTTGAGAGCCTCAAGGTTTTGGGTTACATGGACTGTACTTAGGCCTCCTAATATGTATAGCTGATGCGCAGATAGACCTTCATGTGTGTCCCAAACAACTGGAACGGGGGCTACCCTTAAAGCTGCTGCCTGTACCACGTGGGATATATTCTACTAGCTGGGATACCTTACCTGGTCTATGTGGGAGAGGAAATGCCTATGCTGGCAGAGACATGAAGTGCCAGGGATACTGGTGATACCCTGGGGGTCCCCACACACTCAGAGGGGAAGGGGATGGGGAAGGATTGTGAGAAACAATGGGCAGGAGTGAGGCAGTAAGTGAGATATAAAGTGAATAAGTAAAAAAAAATAATTAAACTAAAAAAACAAATGATAAAGAAAATTAAATTCTGGATTTTTAAAATTTATTCTTTCATTTCAACAGCATGTGAGGGTCAAGCATATGAGTAGTTTTTCCATTCATTCACTAAAATTTTTCTTTTTTTTTTTAACTTTTTTCTTTTTTCTTTTTTTTTTCCATTTTTTATTAGGTATTTAGCTCATTTACATTTCCAATGCTATACCAAAAGTCCCCCATACCCACCCACCCCCACTCCCCTACACACCCACTCCCCCTTTTTGGCCCTGGCGTTCCCCTGTACTGGGGCATACAAAGTTTACGTGTCCAATGGGCCTCTCGTTCCAGTGATGGCCGATTAGGCCATCTTTTGATACATATGCAGCTAGAGTCAAGAGCTCCGGGGTACTGGTTAGTTCATAATGTTGTTCCACCTATAGGGTTGCAGATCCCTTTAGCTCCTTGGGTTCTTTCTCTAGCTCCTCCATTGGGAGCCCTGTGATCCATCCATTAGCTGACTGTGAGCATCCACTTCTGTGTTTGCTAGGCCCCGGCATAGTCTCAGAAGAGATAGCTACATCTGGGTCCTTTCAATAAAATCTTGCTAGGGTATACAATGGTGTCTGCGTTTGAATGCAGATTATGGGGTGGATCCCTGGATATGGCAGTCTCTACATGGTCCATCCTTTCATCTCAGCTCCAAACTTTGTCTCTGTAACTCCTTCTATGGGTGTTTTGTTCCCAATTCTAAGGAGAGGCATAGTGTCCACACTTCAGTCTTCATTCTTCTTGAGTTTCATGTGTTTAGCAAATTGTACCTTATATCTTGGGAATCCTAGGTTTGGGGCTAATATCCACTTATCAGTGAGTACATATTGTGTGAGTTCCTTTGTGAATGTGTTACCTCACTCAGGATGATGCCCTCCAGGTCCATCCATTTGCCTAGGAATTTCATAAATTCATTCATTTTAATAGCTGAGTAGTACTCCATTGTGTAGATGTACCACATTTTCTGTATCCATTCCTCTGTTGAGGGGCATCTGGGTTCTTTCCAGCTTCTGGCTATTATAAATAAGGCTGCTATGAACATAGTGGAGCATGTGTCCTTCTTACCCGTTGGGGCATCTTCTGGATATATGCCCAGGAGAGGTATTGCTGGATCCTCCGGGAGTACTATGTCCAATTTTCTGAGGAACCACCAGACTGATTTCCAGAGTGGTTGTACAAGCCTGCAATCCCACCAACAATGGAGGAGTGTTCCTGTTTCTCCACATCCACGCCAGCATCTGCTGTCACCTGAATTTTTGATCTTAGCCATTCTGACTGGTGTGAGGTGGAATCTCAGGGTTGTTTTGGTTTGCATTTCCCTGATGATTAAGGATGTTGAACATTTTTTCAGGTGCTTCTCTGCCATTCGGTATTCCTCAGGTGAGAATTCTTTGTTCAGTTCTGAGCCCCATTTTTTAATGGGGTTATTTGATTTTCTGAAGTCCACCTTCTTGAGTTCTTTATATATGTTGGATATTAGCCCCCTATCTGATTTAGGATAGGTAAAGATCCTTTCCCAATCTGTTGGTGGTCTTTTTGTCTTATTGACGGTGTCTTTTGCCTTGCAGAAACTTTGGAGTTTCATTAGGTCCAATTTGTCAATTCTCGATCTTACAGCACATGCCATTGCTGTTCTGTTCAGGAATTTTTCCCCTGTGCCCATATCTTCAAGGCTTTTCCCCACTTTCTCCTCTATAAGTTTCAGTGTCTCTGGTTTTATGTGAAGTTCTTTGATCCACTTAGATTTGACCTTAGTACAAGGAGATAAGTATGGATCGACTCGCATTATTCTACATGATAACAACCAGTTGTGCCAGCACCAATTGTTGAAAATGCTGTCTTTCTTCCACTTTGGATGGTTTTAGCTCCCTTGTCGAAGATCAAGTGACCATAGGTGTGTGGGTTCATTTCTGGGTCTTCAATTCTATTCCATTGGTCTACTTGTCTGTTTCTGTACCAGTACCATGCAGTTTTTATTACAATTGCTCTGTAGTAAAGCTTTAGGTCAGGCATGGTGATTCCACCAGAGGTTCTTTTATCCTTGAGAAGACTTTTTTCTATCCTAGGTTTTTTGTTATTCCAGATGAATTTGCAAATTGCTCCTTCTAATTCATTGAAGAATTGAGTTGGAATTTTGATGGGGATTTCATTGAATCTGTAGATTGCTTTTGACAAGATAGCCATTTTTACAATGTTGATCCTGCCAATCCATGAGCATGGGAGATCTTTCCATCTTCTGAGATCTTCTTTAATTTCTTTCTTCAGAGATTTGAAGTTTTTATCATACAGATCTTTCACCTCCTTAGTTAGCGTTACGCCAAGATATTTTATACTATTTGTGACTATTGAGAAGGGTGTTGTTTCCCTAATTTCTTTCTCAGCCTGTTTATTCTTTGTATAGAGAAAGGCCATTGACTTGTTTGAGTTTATTTTATATCCAGCTACTTCACCAAAGCTGCTTATCAGGTTTAGGAGTTCTCTGGTAGAATTTTTAGGGTCACTTATATATACTATCATATCATCTGCAAAAAGTGATATTTTGACTTCCTCTTTTCCAATTTGTATCCCCTTGATCTCCTTTTGTTGTCGAATTGCTCTGGCTAATACTTCAAGTACTATGTTGAAAAGGTAGGGAGAAAGTGGCCAGCCTTGTCTAGTCCCTGATTTTAGTGGGATTGCTTCCAGCTTCTCTCCATTTACTTTGATGTTGGCTACTGGTTTGCTGTAGATTGCTTTTATCATGTTTAGGTATGGGCCTTGAATTCCTGATCTTTCCAAAACTTTTATCATGAATGGGTGTTGAATCTTGTCAAATGCTTTTTCTGCATCTACTGAGATGATCATGTGGTTTTTGTCTTTGAGTTTGTTTATATAATGGATTACATTGATGGATTTTCGTATATTAAAACATCCCTGCATTCCTGGAATAAAACCTACTTGGTCAGGATGGATGATTGCTTTAATATGTTCTTGGATTCGGTTAGCGAGAATTTTATTGAGGATTTTTGCATCGATATTCATAAGAGAAATTGGTCTGAAGTTCTCTATCTTTGTTGAATCTTTCTGTGGTTTAGGTATCAGAGTAATAGTGGCTTCATAAAATGAGTTGGTTAGAGTACCTTCTACTTCTATTTTGTGAAATAGTTTGTGCAGAATTGGAATTAGATCTTCTTTGAAGGTCTGATAGAACTCTGCACTAAACCCGTCTGGTCCTGGGCTTTTTTTGGCTGGGAGACTATTAATAACTGCTTCTATTTCTTTAGGTGATATGGGACTGTTTAGATGGTCAACTTGATCCTGACTCAACTTTGGTACCTGGTATCTGTCCAGAAATTTGTCCATTTCGTCCAGGTTTTCCAGTTTTGTTGAGTATAACCTTTTGTAGAAGGATCTGATGGTGTTTTGGATTTCTTCAGGATCTGTTGTTATGTCTCCCTTTTCATTTCTGATTTTGTTAATTAGGATTTTGTCCCTGTGCCCTTTAGTAAGTCTAGCTAAGGGTTTATCTATCTTGTTGATTTTCTCAAAGAACCAACTCCTCGTTTGGTTAATTCTTTGAATAGTTCTTCTTGTTTCCACTTGGTTGATTTCACCCCTGAGTTTGATTATTTCCTGCCGTCTACTCCTCTTGGGTGAATTTGCTTCCTTTTTTTCTAGAGCTTTTAGATGTGTTGTCAAGCTGCTAGTATGTGCTCTCTCCCATTTCTTCTTGGAGGCACTCAGAGCTATGAGTTTCCCTCTTAGAAATGCTTTCATTGTGTCCCAAAGGTTTGGGTACGTTGTGGCTTCATTTTCATTAAACTCTAAAAAGTCTTTAATTTCTTTCTTTATTCCTTCCTTGACCAAGGTATCATTGAGAAGAGTGTTGTTCAGTTTCCACGTGAATGTTGGCTTTCCATTATTTATGTTGTTATTGAAGATCAGTCTTCGGCCATGATGGTCTGATAGGATACATGGGACAATTTCAATATTTTTGTATCTGTTGAGGCCTGTTTTGTGACCAATTATATGGTCAATTTTGGAGAAGGTCCCGTGAGGTGCTGAGAAGAAGGTATATCCTTTTGTTTTAGGATAAAATGTTCTGTAGATATCTGTCAGGTCCATTTGTTTCATAACTTCTGTTAGTTTCACTGTGTCCCTGTTTAGTTTCTGTTTCCACGATCTGTCCCTTGATGAAAGTGGTGTGTTGAAGTCTCCCACTATTATTGTGTGAGGTGCAATGTGTGCTTTGAGCTTTACTAAAATGTCTTTAATGAATGTGGCTGCCCTTGCATTTATAGCGTAGATATTCAGAATTGAGAGTTCCTCTTGGGGGATTTTACCTTTGATGAGTATGCAGTGTCCCTCCTTGTCCTTTTTGATAACTTTGGGTTGGAAGTCGATTTTATCCGATATTAGAATGGCTACTCCAGCTTGTTTCTTCAGACCATTTGCTTGGAATATTGTTTTCCAGCCTTTCACTCTGAGGTAGTGTCTGTCTTTTTCCCTGAGATGGGTTTCCTGTAAGCAGCAGAATGTTGGGTCCTGTTTGTGTAGCCAGTCTGTTAGTCTATGTCTTTTTATTGGGGAATTGAGTCCATTAATATTAAGAGATATTAAGGAAAAGTAATTGTTGCTTCCTTCTATTTTTGTTGTTAGAGTTGGCATTCTGTTCTTGTGGCTGTCTTCTTTTTGGTTTGTTGAGGGATTACTTTCTTGTTTGTTCTAGGGCCTGATTTCCGTCCTTGTATTGCTTCTTTTCTGTTATTATCCTTTGAAGGGCTGGATTCGTGGAGAGATATTGTGTGAATTTGGATTTGTCGTGGAATACTTTGGTTTCTCCATCTATCATAATTGAGAGTTTGGCCGGGTATAGTAGCCTGGGCTGGCATTTGTGTTCTCTTAGTGTCTGTATAACATCTGTCCAGGCACTTCTGGCTTTCATAGTCTCTGGTGAAAAGTCTGGTGTAATTCTGATAGGCCTTCCTTTATATGTTACTTGACCTTTCTCCCTTACTGCTTTTAATATTCTATCTTTATTTAGTGCATTTGTTGTTCTGATTATTATGTGTCGGGAGGAATTTCTTTTCTGGTCCAGTCTATTTGGAGTTCTGTAGGCTTCTTGTATGATCATGGGCATCTCTTTCTTTATGTTTGGGAAGTTTTCTTCAATTATTTTGTTGAAGATATTAGCTGGCCCTTTAAGTTGAAAATCTTCATTCTCATCAATTCCTATTATCAGTAGGTTTGGTCTTCTCATTGTGTCCTGGATTTCCTGGATGTTTTGAGTTAGGATCCTTTTGCATTTTGTATTTTCTTTGACTGTTGTGTCGATGTTCTCTATGGAATCTTCTGCACCTGAGATTCTCTCTTCCATTTCTTGTATTCTGTTGCTGATGCTCGCATCTATGGTTCTAGATCTCTTTCCTAGGGTTTCTATCTCCAGTGTTGCCTCGCTTTGGGTTTTCTTTACTGTGTCTACTTCCCTTTTTAGTTCTAGTATGGTTTTGTTCATTTCCATTACTTGTTTGGATGTGTTTTCCTGTTTTTCTTTAAGGACTTCTACCTGTTTGGCTGTGTTTTCCTGCTTTTCTTTAAGGGCCTGTAACTCTTTAGCAGTGCTCTCCTGTAATTCTTTAAGTGACTTATGAAAGTCCTTCTTGATGTCCTCTATCATCATCTTGAAAAATGTTTTTAAGTCTGGGTCTAGATTTTTGGTTGTGTTGGGGTGCCCAGGACTAGGTGGGGTGGGAGTGCTGCGTTCTGATGATGGTGAGTGGTCTTGATTTCTGTTAGTAGGATTCTTACGTTTGCCTTTCACCATCTGGTAATCTCTGAAGCTAGCTGTTATAGTTGTCTCTGTTAAGAGCTTGTACTTCAGGTGACGCTGTTAGCCTCTATAAGCAGACCTGGGAGGGTAGCACTCTCCTTGGTTTCAGTGGGTAGAGTATTCTCTGCAGGAAAGCTCTCTTATTGCAGGGAAGGTACCCAGATATCCGGTGTTCGAACCGGACTCCTGGAAGAAGTTGTGTTCCACTCACTAGAGGTCTTAGGATCCCGTGGAGAATCCTGTGTGGGCCCTTGCGGGTGTCAGGTGATTCCGCTGGCCAGGAAGCCCTGGGCTCGAGTGGAGCGGAAGGGGCTTTTGTCCCGGGTCAGGCCCGGGCAGTCTGCTTCCCTATGTACCGCAGTCTCAGGTTCCGCGCTATTGGATTGGGGCCGGCGCTGTGTTCCACTCACCAGAGGTCTTAGGATCCCGTGGGGAATCCTGTGTGGGCCCTTGCGGGTGTCAGGCAACTCCACTGGCCAGGAAGCCCTGGGCTCGAGTGGAGCGGAAGGGGCTTTTGTCCACTAAAATTTTTCTAATGACTAAATAGTGGCTATTATTTCCAATTAATACATGCATGTTGATGATTATGTGTTTCTTCTTTTTGTTTGTTTTTCTGGTGTGTGTTTGTATGTGTTAGTGGGTGCCTCTTTTTAGGGCTGGTAGGCTTTAACTTGAAAGTAACTTGAGACAGTCTCTCTTACTCAGCAATATTTACCCCAGGTAAAGTGGCCCTGAAGATCATACAGATTGTTTCCATCATTCTCCACATCTCTTAGGAAGGTGATCTGTATCCATTCCTCTGTTTAGGGATATCTGGGTTCTTTTCAGGTTCTGGCTATTTTAAATAAGACTTCTATGAACATACTGGAACACGTGTTCTCATTAAATGTTGGAGCATCTTCTGCATGCTCAGGAGTGGTATTGTTGAATCTTCGGGTAGTATTATGTCCAATTTTCTGAGGAACTGCCAAACTGATCTCCAGAGTGGTTGTACCAGCTTGCAATCCTACCAGCAATGGGAGATAATAGCCAGAAGCTGGAAAGAACCCAGATGCCCCTCAACAGAGGAACAGATGCAGAAAATGTGGTACATTTACACAATGGAGTACTACACAGCTATTAAACACAATGAATTTATGAAATTCATAGACAAATGGATGAATCTGGAGGATATCATTCTGAGTGAAGTAACCCAATCACAAAAGAACACACATGATATGCACTCACTGCTAAGTGAATATTAGCCCAGAAGTTCTGAATACCCAAGATACAATTTGTAAAGCACATGAAACTCAAGAAGAAGGAAGACCAAAGTGTAGATACTTCCTTCCTTCTTAGAAGGGGGAACAAAATACCCATGTAAGGAGTTACAGAGACAAAGTTTGGAGCAGAGATTGGAGGAATGACCATCTAGAGACTGCCCCACTTGGAGATCCATTCTATAAACAACCACCAAACCCAGACACTATTGCAGATGCCAACAAGAGCTTGCTGACAGTAGCCTGATATAGCTGTCTCCTGAGAGGCTCTGCCAGTGCCTGACAAATACAGAAATGGATGCTCACAGCCATCCATTGGATGGAGCACAAGCTCCCCAATGACGGAGCTAGAGAAAATACCCAAGGAGCTGAAGGGGTTCGCAGCCCCATAGGAGGAACAACAATATGAACTAACCAGTAACTCCAGAGCTCCCTGGGATTAAACCACCAATCAAAGAAAGCATATGGTGGGACTTTAGCTGCATATATAGCAGAGAATGGCCTAATCAGTCATTAATGGGAGGAGAGGCCCTTTGTCCTGTGGAGGTTCTATGCCCCAGTATAGGGGACTGCAAGGGCCAGGAAGCAGGAGTGAGTGGGTTGAAGAACAGGGGGAGTGGGATAGGGGATTTTCGGAGGGGAATCTAGGGAAAGGGATAACATTTGAAATGTAAATAAATAAAATATCTAATAATAAAGAAAAATAAAGGAAGGTGATATGACAGAAATATGCAGCTCGATCTGACTTTCCAAAATTTTATTTCATGTGTTTGTAACAGAGTGTACCAGAGGTGTGAAGACCTTGTCTGTCAGAAGGGGATATCAGATCCCCTGGATTTGAATTCACAACAGTTGTGAGCTGCCACATAATGTTCTAGAAACAGGACCTTGGACACTTGAAAAAGTAACAGTTGCTATTCAGTACTGAGCCATCTCTCTAGCACTTGAATCTGAGCTTTCCTGTGTTCTTTAGATCTCAAACCAGATGATCATATTTCTACTTCAAGCACCTTTATGCTCTGAAATATCTTTTCATCCCATATCTGGTTCTTAAAAATCAAGAATGTAGCTCATGTGAGAAGACAGTGAGCTCGACCTTGGAAGAAATAAAGACTAGAAGCCCATAGTCTTCCAAAGGGTTTTCCTTACCTATGCTACTGGGTAAGAATTGGTTTTCTCCTTTCACCTTTTATATCCCTGGATTCGAACTCAGATCCTTACATTGAGGGACAAGGAATGTTATAGTCAGATCCATTTCCCTGACTTCTTTTAGATTTTTTTAACTGAACTGGAGTACTAGCAAGTAAATATGAGGTGATAATGGCTGGTAATGAAAGGGGATTTTTCATTTGTGCAAGGAAATGTTATCCACAGTGAGAGAATGAAAGGGAAAATGCTTTCCAGTAATTGATTCCACAATAAAGCAGTTAACTTGTAGAAATGGGTAAATAGGTTAGAGGAAAATAATTCACTGCAGAAGGAGGTAATGCATTTGGATTATTTAAATGATTTACCATCACTTCACTACTACTGAACTGCAAAGGAGATGTCTCTGTAGTGACAGTTTGATATTCTTTTGTAATATATATGTGTGTGTGTGTGTGTGTGTGTGTGTGTGTGTGTGTGTGTATGTTGTTGTTACTGTGTTGGTTTTTGGATTTACTCATTAAACCATCCTTGACAATAAATTCTTGCATGTCCACATCATCTTCAATACTGCTTTGGGCATGGCTTAGCCATAAAGCTTTGTGGCATCTACATTTTTTTCATGTTTAAAGAGGATTCATGAGAAAAATTAGTTTAGCAATTTTCAAAGCATGTGTTTAAAAATCAACTTAAAATTCAGACATTAAGAGTTAACAAAAAATCTCAGCACTTGGGAGGCAGAGACAGGGGAATTTCTGAGTTCGAGGCCAGCCTGGTCTACAAAGTGAGTTCCAGGACAGCCAGTGCTATACAGAGAAACCCTGTCTCGAAAAGCAAAAAAAAAAAAAAAAAAAAAAAAAAAAAGAGTTAACAAAAACAGAGAGCAATCTGCTGATACTGGATGCATTGTGACAGCTATAATTAGTTTCAAATCTTCTGTAATTATATTGAGGAAGGCAATCCCTAATATAGAATGATGCCTTATGAAACTTACTATATTGGAATTCATTCCTGTGTGCACTAGGATTCATTTAAAGCAAAAGTCCCAGCAGACTCCTTCATGATAGTTCACAGTAAAGGACTTACATGATTCTTTACCCAATGTGTATGAATTGTTTTATGCACAGACAATGGAATTCTCTACAACATAAAAGTCAACAAAGAGGAACTATACAACATGGATGAAGCATTTCAAAATCTTAATCTGAAGAAGGTGATGCACACTGATCTATGATGTTTTCCTTCTCCCATAACCCTTAATAACTGGACATTTTTGAAGGAAAATATAAATATGACCACATCAAGCATCATTGACAAGAAGATTTTTATTGTAGATATTGAAGGTGACCACATCTAGAGGTATCTGGAGCAGTCTATGGCACCAAGAAGCAGTGGTACTTTGACATGGCCAGTATACTGTACTGGGAAACAAAAGGAGAGAGGAAGCAGGGGAGAAAAGACATAGAAAAGAGGGACAAGAAATCAAAAAACAAACCAAAAACAAAGCAAAGTGGCATGTGAAAAAAACAAGAGGAGGACCCTGAGAAGAAACAAGAGCACAATAGCACATGGACAAATTGATGGGTTTTATAGCAGAGAAAACCTGGGGGACCATCCTTTCATCTCAGTTCCAAACTTTGTCTCTGTAACTCCTCCCATGGGTGTTTTGTTCCCAATTCTAAGGAGGGGCATAGTGTCCACACTTCAGTCTTCATTCTTCTTGAGTTTCATGTGTTTAGCAAATTGTACCTTATATCTTGGGAATCCTAGGTTTGGGGCTAATATCCACTTATCAGTGAGTACATATTGTGTGAGTTCCTTTGTGAATGTGTTACCTCACTCAGGATGATGCCCTCCAGGTCCATCCATTTGCCTAGGAATTTCATAAATTCATTCATTTTAATAGCTGAGTAGTACTCCATTGTGTAGATGTACCACATTTTCTGTATCCATTCCTCTGTTGAGGGGCATCTGGGTTCTTTCCAGCTTCTGGCTATTATAAATAAGGCTGCTATGAACATAGTGGAGCATGTGTCCTTCTTACCCGTTGGGGCATCTTCTGGATATATGCCCAGGAGAGGTATTGCTGGATCCTCCGGGAGTACTATGTCCAATTTTCTGAGGAACCGCCAGACTGATTTCCAGAGTGGTTGTACAAGCCTGCAATCCCACCAACAATGGAGGAGTGTTCCTGTTTCTCCACATCCATGCCAGCATCTGCTGTCACCTGAATTTTTGATCTTAGCCATTCTGACTGGTGTGAGGTGGAATCTCAGGGTTGTTTTGATTTGCATTTCCCTGATGATTAAGGATGTTGAACATTTTTTCAGGTGCTTCTCTGCCATTCGGTATTCCTCAGGTGAGAATTCTTTGTTCAGTTCTGAGCCCCATTTTTTAATGGGGTTATTTGATTTTCTGAAGTCCACCTTCTTGAGTTCTTTATATATGTTGGGTATTAGTCCCCTATCTGATTTAGGATAGGTAAAGATCCTTTCCCAATCTGTTGGTGGTCTTTTTGTCTTACTGACGGTGTCTTTTGCCTTGCAGAAACTTTGGAGTTTCATTAGGCCCCATTTGTCAATTCTCAATCTTACAGTACAATCCATTGCTGTTCTGTTCAGGAATTTTTCCCCTGTGCCCATATCTTCAAGGCTTTTCCCCATTTTCTCCTCTATCAGTTTCAGTGTCTCTAGTTTTATGTGAAGTTCCTTGATCCACTTAGATTTGACCTTAGTACAAGGAGATAAGTATGGATCGATTCGCATTCTTCTACATGATAACAACCAGTTGTGCCAGCACCAATTGTTGAAAATGCTGTCTTTCTTCCACTGGATGGTTTTAGCTCCCTTGTCGAAGATCAAGTGACCATAGGTGTGTGGGTTCATTTCTGGGTCTAGCAAACACAGAAGTGGATGCTCACAGTCAGCTAATGGATGGATCACAGGGCTCCCAATGGAGGAGCTAGAGAAAGTAGCCAAGGAGCTAAAGGGATCTGCAACCCTATAGGTGGAACAATGTTATGAACTAACCAGTACCCCGGAGCTCTTGACTCTAGCTGCATATGTATCAAAGATGGCCTAGTCGGCCATCACTGGAAAGAGAGGCCCATTGGACTTGCAAACTTTATATGCCCCAGTACAGGGGAATGCCAGGGCCAAAAAGGGGGAGTGGGTGGGTAGGGGAGTGGGGGTGGGTGGGTATGGGGGACTTTTGGTATAGCATTGGAAATGTAAATGAGCTAAATACCTAATAAAAAATGAAAAAAAAAAGAAAGAAAACCTGGGGGAAGGAAAGTAAAACTCAGGGTCTAGAGAGGTTTATGTGCCTGGTATGAGAAGTGATGAGAGGAGCTAAGACTCTATAAGAGATACTGGAAATGTGAGATTCTATTAGCCAGCATCTGCTCTAATATGTTAATATGCACCTCAGCCATTTAACCTGAGTGACTTTGGGACCACTCTTTTTTTTTTTTTAAATTAGATATTTTCTTATTTACATTTCAAATGTTATCCCTTTCCCTAGTTTCCCCTCTGAAAATCCCCTATCCATTCCCCCCTCCCCCTGCTCCCCTACCCACCCACTCCTGCTTCCTGGCCCTGGCATTCCCCTATAATGGGCATAGAACCTTCACAAGACCAGGGCATTGCCAGGCGGTGGTGGCACATGCCTTTAATCCCAGCACTTTGGAGGCAGAGGCGAGCAAATTTCTGAGTTCGAGGAAAGCCTGTTCTACAAAGTGAGTTCCAGGACAGCCAGAGGTATACAGAGAAACCTTGTCTCAGAAGAAAAACGAAACGAAAAGAAAAGAAAAGAAAAGAAAAGAAAAGAAAAGAAAAGAAAAGAAAAAGAGACCAGGGTGTCTCCTTCCATTGATGACCGACTAGGCCATCCTCAGCTCCATATGCAGCTAGAGTCATGAGTCTCTCGTGTGGTTTCTTTGATTAGTGGTTTAGTCCCAGGGAGCTCTGGAGTTACTTTCCTCCTAATGGGCTGCAAACCCCTTCAGCTCCTTATGTACTTTCTCTAGCTCCTTCACTGGGGACCCTCTGCTCCATCTAAAGGATGATTTCGAGCATCCACTTCTGTATTAGTCAGGCACTGGCAGAGCCTCTCAGGAGACAGCTATATCAGGCTCCTGTCAGAAAGCTCTTGTTGGCATCTGCAATAGTGTCTAGGTTTGGTAGTTGTTTATGGGATGGATCCTCAGGTGGTGCTGTCTCTGGATGGTCATTCCTTCAGTCTCTGCTCCAAACTTTGTCTCTGTAACTCCTTCCATGGGTATTTTGTTCCCCCTTCTAAGAAGGATCAAAGTATCTACACTTTGGGTACCAAACACTCTTGTGATGTTAAAACTGTCTAAGAGGTTGGGTAAAAGGGAAAGGCCCTGCTTATGTTTATGAATAATGAAAAACTATTTTTTCTGCATGTCATTCTGCAGTGCACTTTGTATTTCAAGAGCTTACAGGAGAGTTCCAATCCTGATTCCTAATTACTTCTTTGAGTTGCTCTTGTAATTTTCACATCTACATTTTGTTTTGTTTTGTGACAGGAACTCAGTACTAATGAGTTTAAAAGTAACTTCAGACCCTTGTGGAAATGCTATCATCACATTCAAGTGCTGGGAATAAAATGGCCAGTCTTCTGGGCAAGAATACCAGGAGATCATGAACCTTTAAATGAGGAAGTAAGTCTCACCACAGTTTCAATAGAGACTCACTTTCAAGATGACAGCCACCACAATAGTGTCATCCAGATCTGAGGTGAGTGACCAGTGCACAGGAGTAGTGAGAACTAAAAATATTAGAACTCAGGTTTTGAAGAAGTCATGCTTATCCTCCTGAAAGCATCTTACTTTCTTCTCAAGTGCTGGTCTTAGTTGTAGTTGAACTAAAAATCTGTATTAAGAATTTTGTTCAACAGCTCTGCTCAAAGGGAGGATGGAGGGGAAGAAGGAAAGAGGAAGGAAAAGAGGGCGGGAGGGATGGAGGGATGGATGGAAGAAGGGAAGGAGAGAGTGAGAGAAGGACAGAGGGAGCAAGAAAAGGAGAAATTTAAATTTTTCTCTTTTAATTTAATAATTATAATTTTATCTTATGATAAAATTAAAGGTGATTTTTCTATTAGAAAAAATGAATTTTATGGAAGGGTCAAGATTATTAATTAAATGTAATGAATTAAAAGAAAAGAGTAAATACATGTAAGGGGTAAGATTTTTTTCTTGGTACTCCAGCTATTCTATAATATGAACAATATTTCCTGATTATTATTGTTTGGCTACATATACCCTAAAATTATTTTCATATGGTTTTACTTCACCTGTTTTCTGTAAGAATATACATAAAAAGTGCTCTTTTCATACGTATCCTGTCCATTTAGGCCTCACCACTTCTGGAATACAGACATAGGTATGTTTGGCTTTCTCTATTCCTATTGTCATGGCCCATGTCTAGCCATTCAGAAGATATGATGTATTTGCCTGATGTAAGTAATTGCTGTTAATAGGTGACTCCAAAACCAAAACAACAAAAACGAAATTCTACTATATTAAACACTTATTAAATATACCTCTATTTTTCCTTATAGATAAAAACACAAATTCATTATTATGACCCTAAACTCAATATCACCTAACTATAAGCCCATGACCAGTTTGACTTTAGTTGACTGTAACCTTATTTTTTTTACTGCCATCAGTATAGCTCTGAACAATATAACAAGAACATCTCATATATTAATCATAATCTCCTTATAGTTATTCTCCTCTTGCATTTCTCACCTCCATTTTCCTGACACTATTTCAGACCTCTGTATATATCTTATAATACTTTTCACTTTGATGACACATTTGTCCTGTTCCCCTTCCTTTGGTTCGAGTCCTATTTTTTAGTTATTAATGTATTTATTCACTTTACATCCTAATATAAGCCCCCTCTCCACCCAGTACCCTCTCACACAGACAGGTCCTCCTTTCATTCTGTCCTCTCCTTTCTCCTTTTAAAAAACCCTCCCACCTCCTCCACATCCAACACATCAAGTCATTGCAAGACTAGGCTCACCCTTTCACCCTCAGGCAAGCCAAGGCACCCCAGTTAGGGAAACAAGATCCACAGACATGCATCAGTTTCAGGGACAGACCGCACTCCAGTTTAGGAGATTCTCATATGAAGATCAGCTGTACTTCTGCTACTTATGTGCAGGAAGCCTAGGTTCAATCCATGCTTGATCTTTGGTTGGTAATTCATTCTCTGGGAACCCACAAGGGTATCGGTTAATTGACTCTATTGGTCTTCTTGTGGATTCCATGACCTCTTCAGGTCCCTCAGTCCATGCCCAAACTCAGATTCTTCCACAAGACTCCCTAAGCTCCAAATAATGTTTGAATGTGAGTCTCTGCATCTGTTTTCTTTGGCTGCTGTGTAGAGCCTCCAAAGGAGTGTAATGCTAGGTTCCATTAATAGTGTTAGGGATTGGTTCTTGCCCATTAAATGGATTTCAGTTTGGGTAAGTCATTGGTTGGACATTCCCTCAATCTGCTCTATCTATGTCTCTGCACATCTTATAAGGACACATTTTGGGTTAAAGGTTTGTGGGTGGGTTACTGACCCTATACCTATACTGGGTGTCCTTCCTGGCTACAGGAAGTGACCATTTCATGAATCATATCCTTCTCTGCTAGGAGTCTCAGGTTGAGACATCTTAATAGACACCCTGGGTACTCTTACTGTCCAAGGTCTTTGGTAAATACTAAAGATTCTCTACCCTGCCCACTGCCATTTTGCATTCTCTCTCTCCTGCTCTACCTACACCTGATCACCCATAACCCTCCTCTCCCTACTCTTCTCCTCTCCTACCAAATTCCCTCATTCCATTCATCTCTGATAGATATTTTATTTCCCCTCCTGAGAAAGATTTAACCATCCTCCCTTGGGTCCTTGTTATTTGGTTTCTTTGTGTCTGAGGGTTATAATATGGTTATCCTATATTGTATGGCTAACATCCACTTATAAGTGAATACTTATCATGCATGCCATTTGGAGTCTGGGTTACCTCACTTAGGATATCTCCAATTCCATCCATATCAGGATGTCCTTTCTTTTAATAGCTGAGTAGTATTCTATTGTATAAATGAAGCACATTTTCTGTATCCATTCTTCAGTTGAAGGACATCTAGGTAATTTCCAGTTTCTGGCTATTACTAATAAAGCTGCTCTGAACACAGTTCAGCAATTACACTTGTGGGATGATAGAGCATGTTTAGGTATATACCCATGAATGGTATAGCTGTTCTTGTGGTAGAACTATTCTCAAATTTTTTGAGAAGTGGCCAAACTGATTTTCACAATGGTTGTATAAGAAATGTTCAATGTCCTTAGTCATCAGGGAAATACAAATCAAAATGACCATATGATTCTACCTTAAACCTAGCAGAATAGCTAAGATTAAAAAACAACAACAAAACCCTCAAGGAATAGTACATTCTGGCCAGGATGTGGAACAAAAGAAACACATGTACATTGCTGATAGGAGTGAAAACTTGTACAAACTTGTACAAGACCTTTAGTTTTCCCTGTTTGATCTCCTTTCTAGTTTGATAGCCTATGAACACTTTCTCTCTATACTTACCTACATACGGACATTGTGATTTATGTCCATGTTTGAGAAAGAAGATGTGATTTTTACCATTTATGATATCTTGCTAAAATAATTGTAATTGCATATAGGTTCTAAAATTATCATGATATTACTTTCCTCTACATAGTAACAAAATTCTGCTGTGCACAGATAGTATACTTCTATTATCTGTTGATAACAAAATTTTTTTGCTGTTCTGAAAAATGCAGCAGTTAATATGGACGTGTAGTATCTCTGTTGTAGGACATACAGTCCTTTGGGAATATGCCAAGAAATTATATAGCTGTGTTATATTGTAATCCTATTTTTAGTTTTTTGAGGTATTTTTGTATTTATTTCTATAACTACTTAACTCTTTTACATTATAGTATGAAGATTCTTTTTGTCCACTCCATTGCCAGCATTTGTTGTGGTTTATTCTCTTGATGTTAATTATTCTAAGGGGTTCAATGAAGTCTCAAAACATTTGTAATTTGTGCTTAATTGATAGATACAAATATTGAGTACTTAAACTATTTGCTGTCCATTTGTGCATTGTCTTTAAAGAAACCCATGCCCACTTCATTAGCATGATTGTTGCCTGGAAAGATTGTGACGGCATTGTTTAATCTCTATACTCCTTTATACATTCAAGATCGTAATCTATTGATTGAAATACAGAAATTGATGATTTCTTCCTATTTGGTAGATTAAATCTATACTTGAAAGTAGTTTTTGTTGTTGTTGTTGTTGTTGTTGTTTTTTAATGTGCAGAAAGCTTTTAATGTTGTGTTGTTTCTCTCATTAGTTCTTGGTGCCTCCCCTATGCTATTAGTATTGATGTCTCTACCTATATCTTATATTCCTAATATTTTCTTCTGATAGTTCTAGTATGTTGGCTGTAGATTAATTAACTTTTTTGCATGTGCAAGGTGAGGGAATATAGATACAATCATATTATGCAGGTGAATATCCATTGTATACAAAGTTATTAAGGATCAGAAAGTCGGATCATTGAGTTATACCAACCATTCAATAAAGAGATTGTGTCTTCCTGATATTCATCCTTAGACCTGCTGTGACTCAACAGGGCATTGGAATGGAATGTCTGAAACTTTATTCTTATTCAACACTGGTCATTCCTTCTGTGGCTTTGTATCCTCTATCTTGCTAAGATCCTTGTTCAGCTTTTGTTATTATGATGAACAAGAGTTGATGACTTAACAAGTGAGAGATTCAGTAACTCTATAATTGGAACTGGATAATACACTTTTTAATATTTTTGAAGAAAAGCAACACTAATTTTTTTAAGCTTCTACATTTTACTTTCCTATAGAGTCTACACTAGGGTTCTTTTCTTCCATATATTAAGCCATTTCATCTTCTGTTATATAAATAAAATATTGGAATGAATGTTTTATTTAAGTTAACTTTATGTGATAATGCACACTCAAAATGCATGTCCAGGGTCTCTAGATCATAATAAAATTATTTACTTTTAAATAGGAATGAAAATGATTTCTGAAAATGTTACAATGAGAAATTTTCTCTTCTGCCAGATTATAGTGGGAGTGCTTGGCAATTTCTCAATACTATTTTATCATGTCATTTTGATATTCATTGGAAAGCATTTACTGCCCTAAGACTTGATTATAGAGCACTTGACTTTTGCCAACTGCTTGTCTATCATCTTAAGAGGCATTCCAAGGACAATGTCATATTTTGGATTTAATGTTTTTCTGGATGACATTGGATGTAAATTGATCATGTATATTTCCCGAATAACAAGAGGTATGTCCATGTATGCCACATGCATATTGAGTTGTTTTCAAGCCATCACAATCAGATCCAGCAACTTCAAGTGAATGAAGCTTAAGTACAGAGCCACCAAGTACATTGGTCCCTTCTGCATAGTCTCTTGGCTTTTCCACCTGCTTCTAAACATTTTGATTCCAGCAAGAGTATCAGGCCAGTTACAAGGAAATGTGACTAACAGGTTGAACTATGAATACTGTTCATTATTTACTTCTGATCATGTGGGAGCTGCACTCTATATGTTCTTATTGTGCTTCTCAGATGTCTTATGTCTAAGTCTCATGGCCTGCTCAAGTGTCTCCATGGTCAGTACCCTTTACAAACATAAGAGACAAGTTAGGAATATTCACAGTGCTCAACACTTTCAGAAAGTCTCACCTGAAGACAGAGCATCCCTGCCTTCCATTCCACTACACTGGGATATCTTTTGAGCCTTCATAGAAACAAGGACCTCTCCTGACATTGATACCTGACAAGGCCATACTATGGGACATACCCAGCTGGAGCCATGTACTTCATAGTTGGTGGCTTAGTCCCTGGGTGCTCTGGGAGCTCTGGTTGGTTGATATTGTTGCTCTTCCTATGGGATTGCAAGCCCCCTCAGCTACTTCAGTCCTTTCTCTAACTCCTCCATTGGGAATCCTGTGCTCAGTGTAATAGTTGGCTGTGAGCATCTGTCTCTGTATTTGTGAAGCTCTGGCAGGACCTCTCAGGAGAAAGCTGAATCAGGCTCCTTTCAGCAAGCACTTCTTGGCATCCACGATAGTGTCTGATTTGGTGACTATATATGGGATGAATTCCTAGGTGGGACTGGTGGGCCTTTCCTTCAGTATCTGCTCTACACTCTTTCTCCATATTTATTCCCGTGAGTACTTTGTATTTTGTACCCCTTTCTTTTCTTTCTTTTTCTCTTATTTTCTTTTCTTTTCTTTCTTTTTTTCTTTTCTTTTCTTTCTTTTTCTTTTCTTTTCTTTTCTTTTCTTTTCTTTTCTTTTCTTTCTTTCTTTTTCTTTTCTTTTCTCTTCTTTTTTTCTTTTCTTTTCTTTTTTTTTTTTTTTAGACAGGGTTTCTCTGTGTAGCCCTGACTGTCCTGGAACTCACTCTGTAGAACAGACTGGCCTCAAACTCAGAAATCTGCTTGCCTCTGTCTCCCAAGTGCTGAGATTAAACGTATGTACCACCACTGCCCAGCTTTTTCTTCCTTTTAAGTAGGACCAAAGCACCCACACTTTAGTACTTCTTCTTCATGAGCTTCATGTGGTCTGTGAATTGTATCTTGGGTATTCTGACCTTCTGGGCTAATATCCATTTATCAGTGAGTGCATACCAAATGTGTTCTTTTGTGAATGGGATACCTCACTTAGGATGATATTTTCTAGTCCCATCAATTTGTCTAGAAATTTCATGAATTCATAATTTTTAATAGCTGAGTAGTACTTCATTGGGTAAACATACACATTTTCTGTATCCATTCCTCTGTTGAATGACATCTAGGTTTTTTCCAGGTTCTGGCTATTATAAATAAGGCTGCTATGAACATAGTGGAGCATGTGTCCTTGTTATATGTTGTAGAGTCTTTTGGGTATATGCTCAGCTGGGTCCTCAGGTAATACTATGTCCAATATCCTGAAGAACCGCAAGACTGATTTCCAGAGTGGTTGTACCAGCTTGCAATCCCACCAGCAATGAAGGAGTGTTCCCCTTTCTCCACATCCTCACCATCTGCTGTCAGCAGAGATTTTGATCTTAGCCATTCTGACTGATATGAGGTGGAATCTCAGGGTTGTTTTGATTTGCATTTCCCTGATGACTAAGGATGTTGGACATTTCTTTAGGTGCTTCTAGGCCATTTGCTATTCCTCAGTTGAAAGTCCTTTGTTTAGATCTGTACCCCAGTTTTAATAGGATTATTTGATTTTCTGGAGTTTAACTTCTTGAGTTCTTTGTATAAATTGGATATTAGCCCTATATCAGATGTAGGATTGGTAAAGATCTTGTCCCATCCTGTTGGTTGATATTTTGTCCTATTGACATGTTATTTGCCTTACAGAAGCTTTGCAATGTTATGAGGTCCATTTTTGTCAATTCTTGATGGTAGAGCATAAGCCATTGGTGTTCTGTTCAGGAAATTTTCCTCTGTGCTCATGTATTGGAGGCTCTTCCCCACTGTCTCTTCCGTTATTTTCAGCGTATGTGGCTTTATGTGGGAGGTGCTTGATCCACTTGGATTTGAGCTTTGTACAAGGAGATAAGGATGGGTCGATTTGCATTTTTCTACATGCTGACCTCCTATAGAACCAGAACCATTTGTTTAAAATGGTGTCTTTTTTCAACTGGATGGTTTTAGATGCTTTGTCAAATATAAAGTGATCATATGTGTATGGGCTCATTTTTGGTTCTTAACCATTAATCCATTGTTCTTCCTGCCTGTCTCTCTTTATATCACTATTCTTCTGAAGTACAGTTTGAGATTAGGGATGGTGATTCCTTCAAAAGTTCTTTTATTGCTGAGAATAGTTTTTGCTGTCCTGGGGTTTTTTGTTTTTTGTTTTTTTTTATTCCAAATGAATTTGCAAATTGCTCTTTCTAACTCTGAAGAAATGATTTGGAATTTTGATGGGGATTGCATTGAATCTGTAAATTGCTTTCAGAAAGATGGCCATTTTTACTATATTAATCTTGCCAATCCATGAGCATGGGAGATTTTTCCATCTTCTGAGGTCCTCTTCAATTTCTTTCTTCAAAGACTTGAAGTTCTTGGCTCCCATCTTTCACTTGCTTGATTAGAGTAACACCAAGGTATTTTATATTATTTGTCACTATTTTAAAGGGAGTAATTTCTCTAACTTCTTTCTCAGTTTGTTTATCCTTTGAGTAGAGGAAGGCCACTGATTTGTTTGAGTTAATTTAATATCCAGCTAGTTTGCTGAACTTGTTTATCAGGTTTAGGAGCTCTCTGGTGAAATTTTTAGGGTCACTTACATATACTAACATATCATCTGCAAATAGTGATATTTTGACTTCTTCCTTTCCAAGTTATATTCCCTTGATCTCCTTTTGTTGTTTAATTGCTCTGACTAGGACATCAAATACTACATTGAATAGGTAGGGAGAAAGTGGGCAACCTTGTCTACACCCTGATTTTAGTGGGATTGCTTCCAGCTTCTCTCCATTTTTAGATGTTGGCTACTGGTTTGCTGTATATTGATTTTACTATGTTTAGGTATGGGCCTTGAATTCCTGATCTCTCCAAGACTTTCATCATGAAAAGGTGTTGGATTTTGTCAAGTGCTTTCTCAGCATCTAACAAGATGATCTAGTGGTTTATGTCTTTGAGTTTGTTTATATAGTGGATTACTTTTGATGGATTTCCATATATCAACCATCCCTGCATCCCTGGAATGAAGCCTAATTGGTCATGATGGATGGCAGTTTTGATGTGTTCTTGGATTCAGTTTGCGAGGATTTTATTGAGTATTTTTGCATCAATATTCATAAGGGCAATTTGTCTGAAGTTCTTTCTTTGTTGGGTTTTTTGTGTGATTTAGGTAAGAGAGCAATTGTGGATTCATAGAATTAACTGGGTAGAGTACCTTCTGTTTCTATTTTGTGAAATAGTTTGTGGAGAATTGGAATTAGGTCTTCTTTGAAGGTCTGATAGAACTCTGCACTAAACCCATCTGGTCCTGGGCTTTTTTTGGTTGGGGAACTATTATGACTGCTTCTATTTCTTTAGGGGATATGGGGCTGTTTAGATTGCTATCCATCCCATACCTCTTGCCTGGCCCCCTGACTCCATTACGATGTGCCTACACCCACCCCCACTCCACCAGGCCTCTAAACTCCCTGGGGCCTCCAATCTCTTGAGAGTTAGGTGCATGTTCTCTGACTGAACCCAGACCTGACATTCCTCTGCTGTATATGTGTTATGGGCCTCATATCAGCTGGTATATGCTGCCTGTTTGGTGGTCCAGTATGTGGGAGATCTTAGGGATCCAGGTTAATTGAGACTGCTTGTCCTCCTTCATGGCCACCATCCTCTTCAGTTTCTTCCATCTTTTCCCTAATTCAGCCACAGGGGTCAGCAAGTTCTGTCCACTGGTTGGGTGAAAATATCTGCATCTGAATCTTTCAGTTATTTGTTGGGTCTTTCAGGGGGCAGCCATGATAGGTTCCTTTTTGTGAGCTATCCACAGCCTCAGTAATAGTGCCAGGCCTTGGGACCTCCTCTAGAGCTGTATCCCATTTTGGGGCCTATTGATGGACCTTCTTTTCCTTAGGATTCTCTCCATTTCCATATCTGAAGTTCTTTCAGATGGGAACAATTATGGGTCAAAGTTTTGAGTGTCACTTGATGCCCAGATTTTCTGCTGGAGGTGGGGCTCTATAAGTTCCCTCTCCCCACTGTAGGGCATTTCATCTAATGTCCCTCCCTTTGAGTCATGAGAGTCTCTGGTGCATTCGGGAGGATTCCCCCAATGTCCTATCTCCTGAGGTTGCCTGTTTTCATTCTTTTGGCTGGCCTCAGGGCTTCAGTCCTTTTCCCACACCCAATAGAAGATCATGCTCCCCTCTCCCTCCCTCCCCCTTTGTTATTGCTTTCTTCTCCTTCACAAGGGAGACTGAGGTGTCCTCACTTGGACCCTTCAGGTTTTTGACTTTTTGAGTTCTGTGGACTGCATCTTGGGTACTCTGTATTTTTATTTTTTGGCTAATATCCACTTACTAGTGAGTACATATCATGTATGTCATTTTGGGCCTGAGTTACCTCACTCAGGATGATATTTTCTAGTTCCATTTATTTCCTGCAAAACTCAGGATATCCTCATTCTTTATAGCTGAGTAGTATTCCATTGTGTAAATGAACCATATTTTCTATATCCATTCTTCTGTCATGGGACATCTTGGTTGTTTCCAGCTTCTGGCTATAACAAACAAGGCCACTATGAACATAATGGAAAACATGCCCTTGTGACATTGTGGGGCAACTTTTGGATATATTCCCAAGAGTGGTATTACTAGGTCTTTAGGTAGATCTATTTGCAATTTTCTGAGACACTTCCAGATTGATTTTCAGAATGGCTGTACCCCTTTGAAATCCCACTGGAAAGGGAGGAGTGTTCCTTTTTCACTACATTCCCCCCAACATGCATTGCCACCTAAGGTTTTGATTTTAAACATTCTAATTGGTGTAAGGTGGAATCTCTGGGTCATTTTGATTTGCATTATTTCTCTGATCATTAAGGACTTTGAACATTTCTTTAGATACTTCTCAACCATTCAAGATTCCCTTGTTATTCTCAGTTTAGTTCTATACACCGTTTTTTTGTTTTGTTTTGTTTTTTTTCATTTTTTTTTTTGGGATTTTTAGTTAGCTTCTTGAGTTCTTAATATATTTTGGATATTAGCCCTGTATCAGATTTAGGGTTAGTGAAGGTTTTTTTTTCCTCCAATCTTTAGGTTGCTGATTTGTCTAATTGACTATATTCTTTGCCTAATAGAAGCTTTTATAAGGTCCCATAATCCATTCTTGATCTGAGAGTGTGAGCCATTAGAGTTCTGTTTCAGAAATTTCTTCCTGTGCCCATGAGTGCAAGGCTCTTTCCTACTTTCTCTTCTATTAGATTGAATGTATCTGGTTTTATGTTGAGGTCCTTGATTCACTAAGACGAGCTTTGTGGAAGACGACGAATATAGATCTATTTTCCTTTTTCTACATACAGACAGCCAATTAGACCAGCACCATTTCTTGAAGATGCTTTATTTTGTTCCATGAATATGTTTGGCTTCTTTGTCAAAGATCAACTTGAGTTAACTTTTATAATCCAGTCACTTTGCTGAAGTTGAGGATCATCTACAGTAGTTCTCTGGTAGAATACTATATCATCTGCAGAGTGACATATTGACTTCTTCCTTTCCAATTTGTATTCCTTTGATCTCCTATTCTTGTCTAATTGCTTCTGGCTAGGACTTCAAGGACTATCTTGAATAAATAGGGAGAGGGTGGAACACATTCTCTTTTTCCTGGTATTAGTGGGATCACTTCACATTTTTCTCCATTTAATTTGATGTTGGCTATTGGTCTGATGTATATTGTTTATTATTATGTTTAGTTATGTGTCTTGAGATCTTTCCAAAACTTTTAACATTAAGGTGTGTTGTATTTTACCAAAGGATTTTTCAACATCTAATGAGATGAT
Source organism: Mus musculus (assembly GCF_000001635.26). NCBI lineage: Eukaryota > Metazoa > Chordata > Mammalia > Rodentia > Muridae > Mus > Mus musculus. Next base: position 3,074,969 of record NC_000084.6, on the reverse strand, counting down.
TTGTGGTTTTTTTCCCTTTATTTATATAGTGGATTATATTGATGGACTTCGATATATTGAACCATCTTTCCATTCCTGGGATGAAGCCTATGTGATTATGTTGAGTGACCATTTTAATGTGTTATTGGATTAGGTTTAATAGAACTTTATTTAGTTTTTTTGCGTTGATTTTCATAAGTGAAATTGTTCTGATAAATAGATAAACCCTTAGCCAGACTAACTAGAGGGCACAGGGACAGTATCCTAATTAACAAAATCAAAAATGAAAAAAGGAGACATAACAACATATACTGAGGAAATCCAAAATATCATCAGATCCTACTACAAAAGAATATACTCAACAAAACTGGAAAACCTGGATGAAATTAACAACTTCCTAGACAGATACCAGGTACCAAAATTAAATAAGGATCAGACTAACTATATTAACAGTCCCATTTCACCTAAAGAAATAGAAGCAGTCATTAATAGCCTCTCAACCAAAAGAAGCCCAGGTCCAGATGAGTTCAGTGCAGAGTTCTATCAGATCTTCATAGAGTGAATTGGGTCGAGTACCTTCTGTTTCTATTTTGTGGAATAGTTTGAGAAGAACTGGAATTAGATCTTCTTTGAAGGTCTGATAGAACCCTGCACTAAACCCATTTGGTCAGAAGACCTAATTCCAACTATCCAAAGAAAGAGAACTTCAGACCAATTGCCCTTATGAATATAGATGCAAAAATACTCAATAAAATTCTCTCAAACTGAATCCAAGAACACATCAAAACAATCATCCATCATGACCAAGTAGGCTTCATTTAGGGATGCAGGGATGGCTTAATATATGGAAATCCATCAAAGTAATCCACTATATAAACAAACTCAAAGACAAAATCCACATGATCATCTTGTTAGATGCTTAGAAAGCATTTGACAAAATCTAACACCCATTCATGATAAAAGTCATGGAAAGATCAGGAATTCAAGGCCCATACCTAAACATAATAAAAGCAATATATAGCAAACCATTAGCCAACATCAACGTAAATGAAGAGAAGCTGGAAGCAATCCCATGAAAATCAGGGACTAGACAAGTCTGCCCACTTTCTCCCTACCTATTCAGTATAGTACTTGTAGTCCTAGCCAGAGCAATTCGGCAAGAAAAAGGAGATCAAGGGGATACAACTTGGAAAGGAAGAAGTCAAAATATCACTTTTTGCAGACGATATGATAGTATATATAAGTGACCCTAAAAATTCCACCAGAGAACTCCTAAACCTAATAAACAGCTTCAGCGCAGTAGCTGGATATAAAATTTACTCAAACAAATCAATGGCTTTTTTCTACACAAAGGATAAACAGGTTAAGAAAGAAATTAGGGAAACAGCACCCTTCACAATAGTCACAAATAATATAAAATACCTTGGTGTGACTCTAACTAAGGAAGGGAAAGATCTGTATGATAAGAACTTCAAGTCTCTGAAGAAAGAAATTGAAGAAGATCTTAGAAGATGGAAAGATCTCCCATGCTCATGGATTGGTAGGATCAATATAGTAAAAATGGCTATCCTGCTGAAAGCAATCTACAGATTCAATGCAATCCCTATCAAAATTCCAACTCAATTCTTTACTGAGTTAGAAGGGGAAATTTGCAAATTCATTTGGAATAACAGAAAACCTAGGATAGAAAAAACTATTCTCAATAATAAAAGAACCTCTGGGGGAATCACCATACCTGACCTCAAGCTGTACTACAGAGAAACTGTGATCAAAACTTCATGGTACTGGTACAGCGACAGACAGGCAGATCAATAGAATAGAACTGAAGACCCAGAAAAAAACCCACATACCTATGGTCACCCGATTTTTGACAAGGGAGCTAAAACCATCCAGTGGAAAAAAAGACAGCATTTTCAACAAATGGTGCTTGCCCAACTGGCAGTTACCATGTAGAAAAATGGGAATTGATCCATTCTTATCTTCTTGTACAAAGCTCAAGTCTAAGTGGACCAAAGAACTCCACATAAAACTAGAGATACTGAAATTTATGGAGGAGAAAGTGGGGAAAAGCCTCGAAGATATGGGAACAGGGGAAAAATTCCTAAACAGAACAGCAATGGCCTGTGCTGTAAGATCAAGAATCAACAAATGGGACCTCATAAAATTACAAAGCTTCTGTAGGGCAAAAGATATTGTCAATAAGACAAAAAGGCCAACAACAGATTGGGAAAGAAATTTACCAATCCTAAATCTGACAGGGGACTAATATCCAATATATACAAAGAGCTCAAGAAGCTGAACCCCAGAAATTCAAATAACCCCATTAAAAATGGGGTACAGAGCTAAACAAAGAATTCTCAACTGAGGAATACTGAATGACTGAGAAGCATCTGAAAAAATGTTAAACATCCTTAATCTTCAGGGAAATGCAAATCAAAACAACCTTGAACTTCTACCTCACACCAGTCAGAATGACTAGGATCAAAAATTCATGTGGCAACAGATGCTGGCGAGGATGTGGAGAAAGAAGAACACTTCTCCATTGTTGGTGGGATTGCAAGCTTGTACAACCACTCTGGAAAACGTTCTGGTGGTTCCTCAGAAAACTGGACATAGTACTACTGGTATATCCAACAATACTTCTCCTGGGAATATACCCAGAAGATATTCCAACTGCTCCACTATGCTCATAGCAGCTCTATTTATAAAAGGCAGAAGCTGGAAAGGACCCAGATGTCCCTCAGCAGATGAATGGATACAGAAACTGTGGTACATTTACACAATGGAGTACTACTCAGCTATTAAAAACAATGGATTAATGAAATTCTTGAGCAAATGAATGTATCTGGAGGATATCATCCTAAGTGAGGTAACCCAATCACAAAAGAACTCACTTGATATGCACTCACTGATAAGTGGAAATTAGCCCAGAAACCTAGAATACACAAGATACAACTTCTAAAACACAAGAAATTCAAGAAGGAGGACCAACTCGTTGATACTTCATTCCTTCCTAGAATAGGGAATAAAATATCCATGGAAGGCGTCGCAGAGACAAAGTTTGGAGCTAAGAGGAAAGGATGGACTATCCACTGACTGCCCCACCCGGGGGTCCATCCCATGATCATTCACCAAACGCAGACTCTATTGCGTATGCCAGCAAGATTTTGCTGAAAGGACCCTGATATAGCTGCCTCCTGTGAGACTTTGCCAGTGCCTGGCAAATACAGAAGTGGATGCTCACAGTCATCTCTATGATGGAATACAGGGCCCCCAATGTAGGAGCTAGAGAAAGTATCCAAGAGCTGAAGGGGTTTGCAACCCTATAGGTTGAACAACAGTATGAACTACTCAGTAACCGCAGAATTCATGTCTCTAGCTGCATATGTAGCAGAAGATGTCCTAGCTGGCCATCAATGAGAACAGAAGCCTCTTGGTCTAGCAAACTTTATATGCCCCAGTACAAGGGAAATCCAGGGCCAAGAAATGGGAGTGAGTGGGTAGGGGAGCAGGGTCAGGGGAGGGAAAAGGGGACTTTTGAGATAGCATTTGAAATGTAAACGAAGAAAGTATCTAATAAAATTTTTTTAAATGTTAAAAAAATAAATAAATATAGAACAGAGTTTATCAGGGCATGGGAAGGAGAGCTGAGTGGGTAGTAGAGACAGAAAAAAGATAGATAGATAGATAGATAGATAGATAGATAGATAGATAGATAGAATAGATAGATAGATAGATAGATAGATAGATAGATAGATAGATAGATAGATATAGAGGGGGAAGAGAGAGAGAGATAGAGGAGTAGAGGCTGTCCATAAGTAAAGAGCGTGGGAGGGGGAGGGGGAGAGAGGGGAAAGGGGGGAGAGGACTGAGTGAGAGCAAGATGATAAGAGAGCTTTTAGAGTTTTTTTGGTTTTATTTTGTTTTATTTTCAGTGTCTTTGAGCTGCTAACACATACAGTATTTAATACAAATTAAGAAGAAAAAAATATTTTTTAGTTTTATCCAAAACAGAACAAAACAAAACAAAACAAAATCCAATCCATTTTTGTAAGGTGGGCATTGTCCTTGCTTGTACATTCCTTGTGGTTTCACACTTTCTACTACAAACCATATTCCTTTACCTTTGAACTCACCTCACTCCACTTTGACCTTCATGACTCCTATGAAAAGTCCACACAGAAATTTCACTGTTCCCATAGTTTTATTTAGATAATTTTAGTTAGTTGTGGGTGTTTTAATTAGTTGTGATAAACACATTTGTAATCATTTTCAAGCATGTTTGTATGACTTTTGTCATTCAATTGTAATCAAGCTTTAGAACAAAGCTTAACTTTCATGAATATTGTTATGTTCTTCTATAAAAAGACTTGAAAGTTTGAAGTGGTGATTACATTAGATTAAAAGGTATGGTACAAATAAGTTCTGCTGTTCATCTATCACAAGAAACCATCTTCAAAAAATGATTTATTGTTGTTATTGAAAAGGCTTTGAGCCTTTCCACTCTGCTGTTTTTTTTATTGTTAAACTTTTATATTTTTGAGATTTTAGTTTAATCACAATATTTCTTCTATTTTCCTTCCAAAATTTCTCATATGTTCCTTCTACTCTTCTTCAAATGTATGGGGTCTTTTTAAAAATCAGTTGTTATTTCATACATACATGTATTTTGTATATAAATATATATTCCTAAATATAAACTAAGTTCAAAAAAAAATAAAGAAAGAAAGAAAGAAAGAAAGAAGGAAAGAAAGAGAGAAAGAAAGAAAGAAAGAAAGAAAGAAAGAAGGAAGGAAGGAAGGAAAGACAGACAGACAACAGACAGACAGACAGACAGACAGACAGAAAGAAAGGAAGGAAGGAAGGAAGGAAGGAAGGAAGGAAGGAAGGAAGGAAGGAAGAAAGAAAGGCTGTTTTCCTGAAGCAGACACACGTGAATAGATGTTTGGATATAGCAGATATGTGAAAGGAATCTTGATGAAGGGATTTAAATATGACCCTATAGACAGTGGACGATGAGCACTGAATCTTGGTTTGGTTTTCTCTGCCTTGCTATTCTTTGCTAACGACACACATGCATTGGTCGCCTTACATAGAGTTGCTGCACTTGACTTGTGATGATGCTGCCATTGAGAGAAACATGCCAAGAACTACTCATGAGGTTCCTGAAGCAGATTGCCACTTCTGTGGCCTTGCCTCATGCCAGTTGGAGAGCCTGACAATTTCATCAGGATTGAACTTCTGCTGCCTGGTGTCTGCTTGCTGAAGGACTGGACTGTAGCTGCTGGTGTGTGCCTGGTGTCTGCCTGCCTAGAGGACTGGTCTGAAGCTGGTGACTCATGTTTTGAGTTTGCTGTGGGGCTGAACTGCTGCCAAAGAAGATCAAGGTGGCCCCTAAAGTGCTATTGGTAAGCAGGTCCACTTCCCCCATATCTTAATAACTTTTCTCTTCTAATACCTCTAATGGGTGGTGGGCTAGAGGAGAGATTGAGCCCTTATTTTAAAAAAAGTAGGTTGCAAAAAATTTATGTCTACATGTCCCTCAGATAGAATTCAGATCTTCACATCAGGAAGCAATGGGTTTTATGTTCCAAACTATTTCCCTGGACTGTTTCATACTTTAGCAATGTACTCCAAGTACTAGCAAGTAAATAGGAGGTGGTAATGGCTGATTATAGAAGCTTTACAATGAAATGTTTTCTACAAAGAGAAACAGAAGAGGCAAATGCTTTCCAATAATTTTTTCCACAAAGACAGTAAGAAGAGAAGGAAGCTAACTTGTATTCAGGTAAATAGGGTAGAGAAAAAGAATACTGTGCAGATGAAGGAAATGGGTTTAGGCTGATCAATGTAAGTTGACGTGTAGTAAGTTATTAAATAGGCATGGAGGAAGTGTCCATGTAGGAAGCCTTATATAATGATAGGCATATATTTTTATGTCTGAGTGATCACACTATTTTGAATAAATGCAGTGTGCAATTCTGACTACCAGCAGAAATTTTCCTCTTCTTGACGGTTACCACATTTTGCTGTTTTGCATATTGGTATAAGGGCTTCTTGGCAAACAAGTGATTGGTTGTTATTGTTCCTTTTGAAAGTAGTTTGCAGTGTTTTGTTTTTGTCTGCAGGTTATGAATATTTTTCCTGCATATGTGTATGTTGTTGTTGCTAATAGATTTGTTGTTTACACTTACTTAATAATTCACTAGTGGCAACAAAGTCTTGAATGTCAATATCATCTCCAACACTGCCTAGGCTATTGCTTAGGATTGAACCTTTGTTATTTGAAGGGACACACTGAGCACTCCAAGGATTCATAGAATTTTCCTTCCAGTGCTTTGTAATTGTTTCTTGAATTTATTCGTGAGAGAAATTTGTTCTTAGCTTTACTCTAAGATAATATTAAGGCAACGTAAAAAAAATATTAAGGCAAAGTGACTTGGGAGTAATTTTCAATCCTTGAGGCAGATGTAAAAGCAAAAACACAAGTGTTGTGAAAATAACAATTGGTTGTAAAAGTTACTTTTATTTGCCTGTTAAATTGTCATCTCTGAAGCTTATTGTTTCCTTTTGCTAACCTAGGCCTAGTTCTGGAAACTACTAGTTTCCTTACAATCTAATCTCTTAGAATATTTGCAGCCTCTGAGACTTACTGCCAAATAAGTTCCCTCTTTCTAGTTCTTTTTGGCTTGCTCAAGTCAGCTTGTTTGGCTTAAACTATTCTCCAAATTGAATAATTCAATCTTCTTTGTCCCTCTCTCTCTAGGCTCCTTCTGAAATGTTCTGCTTGATCTCATACTAATGTTGGCAATGTGTTCTAATCTTCTGGCTCCTTTTCATTTTCTGCCTCATTCTGTATTCCCCTACATCTAGCTTGTTCTCAACATGTCGATAACTATCATAGTAAAACTGTTCTTTATTTTTCTATCTCTTCTCCTGAGAGTTGAGCATTTTCTATTGTGTCAAAACTCTCTCTGATTTGTCGCTTTGTCTGCCACTCAGTTAGATCACTTTCACTTACGGATGCTTCCTTCTACAAATTAACTTTACTTTCATTGTTTGGGATTATAGCTGTGCACTAAAGGCATGTTTTCATTCCATCCAGAGGGAATAAAGGTGTGTGCTAAGGGCTGAGCCACACCACAACTAATAACATTTTTTTCCAGTAAACAACAGAATTTTGGGGTTCACAATGTGATCAAATATCATGCAAGATGGGCACTCAGAGTCTAATTAGATTCACAAAATAAAACTGACCCCTTCCCTCAGGACAAACAATTGAGTTTCCAGGGCACACAACAGTAGAGTATCTTTCTCTTCATATCAAGACAGAGGAAACAATAGACTGAAGAAAGGTGGAGTAAGGCACATTGATTCTATTTCTAATACTTTAAGTGAAACTCCAAATCATGGTCAAGTGTAATAGGCAATGTGGAGGCTACTTGCTGATAAGGTAGACTGTATGGTTTCTGCCTGCACATGTATAGGGAGGTTTCTTCTTGCTAGGTAGATTTCCCCCACTCTTTTTATCTTGTGCAGATGTGATTCACTATGAAGGCAGAGCTTCTTCGTGATAGTCCTCACTTTAAAGAATGTACTATCTTTCTTTTCTCTCACCAGTAAGGTTCATTAAAAGATCCTATGCTTTAAATCTTTTTTTTTCCTTTTCTTTTTTTGTTTGTTTTTGGAGACAGGGTTTCTCTGTATAGCTCTGGCTGTCCTGGAACTTACTCTGTAGACCAGGCTGGCCTTGAACTCAGAAATCTGCCTGCCTCTGCCTCCCAGGTACTGGGATTAAAGGTGTGCACCACCACTGCCCAGCTCTATGCTTTAAATCTTAAGTAGAGAGCCAGACATTACAGAATTCTTAAGATTTTTCCTAATCTAATTAAATAATCACAAGTCCATTTAAAGTGAATCTTACTGTGTATATAAAATGTGTTTTATGTCAATAAGGAATAGACAATAGTTTCTTTTTTAATTCTTTAGTAGTATCTACATGAAGTGCTCTTTTTGTTTTTTAGCCCATAACATTTTATTGAGTTTATTAGAACCTTTGTGTCATATTCTTCCTAATGTGTTTGTATTTACTATGTTGTTGACCATTTTTACTTCAAGGAATTATCATGACTGTCTAATATTTTTCTAGTGTGCACGTCTTTAGAAATTTTATAACAGGTTTTGTGGAAAGCCGCAATAATACTTGCCGTCACTAGATAGTGCCAAGCCTCCATTGTGCCAAATTGATCTCTTTGTTAAGATCAAGCTGTGTTGTGCGCATGTGCAGGGAGCAAAAGCCTGCCAAGTCACAAGCCCACCCCCGGGGCGTATGAGATCGTGGGTAAAGCAGCCAGTCAGATATAGACACGCCACACCAGGGGGTATTTAAGCAGCACATTTCTGAGCCTTCTTTGTCTACCTCATCATTATGAAATAAAGTATTGCTACAGAAGAATCCTGTGTTCCCTGCACGTTTTACGCAGGCAAGAACAATAGCACAGTAGATATTGGTGCCGAAACCCGTGAATGTCTTACCATCGCCCAGCACCTGAGGTGGCCCTTCACTCAGAGGAGCCAATTCAGAACCATAGCAGGAAAGGTAAGCACTGAGAGGCATGTCTGGCTTTGATCCCTCTAATCCCTCCCCTTAATTGGAAGGCACAGTGGAAGCTTTTGTTCTCATGTTGGCTGTGTTAACCCTATTCCTCCTGGTTTTATTCTGTACTCACCAGGGGTGGTGCTGATTTTCGACTGCTACTAGGCACGGTCAGGCGGACATATATAAGCCGCAGTGCCTGTCCCATATTTAAGCCTCTCCTGTAGATAAAGGAACAGTAAGGGAACCTCACATTCTGTGATCACAGCGCTGCAGTCTGTCTTAAAGCAGCATGAGATAAAAGTTGCTACAAGAACCTTGGAATGCTTTGTTAAAGAGGTTGATCGCGTAGCACCTTGGTACGCGTGTTCAGGGTCGTTAACCCTTACCTCTTGGGAGAAATTAAGGGGAGACTTAGTTAAGGAACAACAGAATGGGAAATTAAAGGTAGGGACCATGGCATTATGGAAACTCATAAAATCATGCCTGGAGGATGAGAGATGCCGTCCATCAGTGAAGGCAGGACAAGGGGCATTAGAGGAATTATAAGACAGTATGTCAGAAACAGAGCGAGGTGAAAGATTGAGAGCTCTAAAAGGGAAAGGTGCACTTAACAATAAAACAGGCCTTTCCACAGGCCTGAGCCCGAGGAAAAGAGTAATAAGGGAAAGCATGCCCTGGAGGAGTCTAGAAAAGGAGATGGGGAGGGAGAGACAAAGAAAGATCGAGCTAGGGAGGCCTCTAGGGGAGGGAGCCTCTACCCACCGTTAGACGAGTTCAAGGCACTAGCTTTTAGTAGCTCAGAATCAGATGAGGAGCTGAGTCCCCCTGAGGAAATAGATTTGGAGGGAAAAGCAGCTCAGTATGAGGAAAAAAGACATCATTCAGAAGAACAACGAGCTAAGAGCTTGGGTAAAAAACAGAAGAAAGTGGGAAGTGGAAACCATGTGGTTTCCTGGCCTACAGGCTCCAGTGCCCCTCCACCTTATGTGGAAAGATTTTATTCTGACTCCTTCCTCTCTAAGGAGGAACAGAAAAAATTATGTCAAGCGTTTCCGGTCTTTGAGGGTGTAGAAGGGGGGCGCATACATGCACCCGTGAAGTATATTCAGATAAAAGAACTTGCTGAGTCTGTACATAATTAAGGGGTCAGTGCAAATTTTACCATATCTCAGGTTGAAAGATTTGCATCCTTGGCCATGACTCCAGGAGACTGGCAAACAACAGTGAAGGCTGCACTCCCTAATATGGGGCAATACATGGAGTGGAAAGAATTGTGGTATGACACTTCTCAGGCGCAGGCCAAAGTCAATGCCACTGCTGAAGGTGATCAGAGAAATTGGACATTTGAATTGTTAACAGGACAAGGGCAGTATGTTAATAATGAGACAAATTATGATTGGGGAGCATACACTCAAATCTCCGCTGCTGCCATTAAGGCGTGGAAGGCACTTTCCAGAAAGGGAGAGTCTGGGGGACACTTAACAAAATTATACAAAGTCCCCAGGAGCCATTCTCAGACTTTGTGGCTAGGATGACAGAAGCAGCAGGAAGAATTTTTGGCGATCCTGAGCAATCAATGCCATTGATAGAACAGCTCATTTATGAGCAAGCTACACAAGAATGCAGAGCAGCAACTACACCTAGAAAGAGTAAAGGATTACAGGATTGGTTAAGGGTGTGTCATGAGCTTGGAGGCCCCTTAACTAATGCAGGGCTAGCAGCTGCCATCCTGCAGGGCCAAAGGCATTCAGGTACAGGTGATCACAAGGTCTGCTACAACTGTGGCAAACCAGGACATCTAAAAAGGGAGTGCCAGGCCCTCACAAAAAGGAAAGCACCAGGACTGTGTACTAGGTGTGGGAAAGGTTATCATTGGGCCAGTGAGTGTCGCTCAGTTAAAGACATCAGAGGCAGGCTTATTTAGCCCAGACCTCCCCAGGCAGAAAAAGGTGAAGTCATTTAAAAAAAACTAGTTTCTGGGCCCCAGGTCTCAGGGTCCCAAAACATATGGGACCCCAGCTCACAACAGACGGACACTACGGTCCGCAGAGCTGCAAAAGTCTCAGCAAGAGTGGATCTCCGTTCCACCACCCGATTCATGCTGACGCCCCAAATGGGGGTGCAGCCCGTTCCCACTGACTACAAAGGGCCTCTGCCATCTTGAAATGTCGGCCTAATACTGGGCCGGGCCTCCCTTATTTTACAAGGCCTTGTCGTTCACCCTGGAGTCGTAAATCAAGATTATGAAGGGGAACTTCAAGCTCTCTGTTCCTGCCCTCAGGGTGTCTTCTCCATTTCACAAGGAGATAGAATAGCTCAGCTAATAATCTTGCCAAGCCTACATGGTTGCTTTCCCTCCTCTGGTGTCCCTCAACCTGCCAGAGGGATTGGCTCTACTGGATATGATTCTGCTTACTTAATAATGCCTCTTGGCTCCAGGCCCTCCTTAGAGTTAGTTATAGAAGGGAAACAATTTAAAGGTATTTTAGATACAGTAGCAGATAAAAGTATCATCTCTTCCCACTGGTGGCCAAAAGTCTGGCCCGTTACTCAGTCATCACATTCTTTACAAGGGTTAGGCTATCAGTCCTGCCCCACTATTAGCTCCCGTTCTTTGAGCTGGCAGGCACCTGAAGGTCAAATGGGACAATTCACTCCTTATGTCTTACCACTTCCAGTTAATCTCTGGGGAGAGACATTTTACAGGCAATAGGAATGACCTTGACTAATGAATACTTGCCACAAGCTGTTCAAATGATGAAGAAAATGGGCTATAAAGAAGGAAAGGGATTAGGGAAAGGAGAGCAGGGTAGACTTGAACCTATCCCTCAAGAAGGTAATAATGGGAGACAAGGTTTGGGTTTTTTTTCTAGGGGCCGTTGGGGGCTCTATTCCCATACCATGGCTTACAGAGGAAGCTGTATGGGTTCCTCAATGGCCTCTCTCCTCTGAAAAATTAGAAGCAGCCACAAAACTGATCTCTGAACAACTACGCTTGGGTCATTTAGAGCCCTCTACCTCACCCTGTGTACTGGCTAGTTTTGTGTCAACTTGACACAGCTGGAATTATCACAGAGAAAGGAGCTTCAGTTGAGGAAATGCCTCCATGAGATCCAACTGTAAGGCATTTTCTCAATTAGTGATCAAGGGGGAAAGGCCCCTTGTGGGTGGGACCATCTCTGGGCTGGTAGTCTTGGGTTCTATAAGAGAGCAGGCTGAGCAAGTCAGGTTAGGCAAGCCAGTAAGGAACATCCCTCCATGGCCTCTGCATCAGCTCCTGCTCCCTGACCTGCTTGAGTTCCAGTCCTGACTTCCTTTGGTGATGAACAGCAGCATGGAAGTATAAGCCGAATAAACCCTTTCCTCCCCAACTTGCTTCTTGGTCATGATGTTTGTGCAGGAATAGAAACACTGACTAAGACAAATTGGTACTAGGAGTGGGGTATTCCTGTGACAACCTGACCATGTTTTGGGGAGGACTGTGGAAGGACTTTGGAACTTTGGGCTTGAAGATCCATCCGTTGTTAAAAGCTCTGTCAGATGTTGTGAGGGAGCTTGGAAGATAATGTTGAGAACACTGCAGAAGATGGAGGTCTGGTTTGTGAAATTTCAGAGGAAAAATTAAAGACTCTTTTCAGGGCCATTGATGTTTTGATTGTGAAGATTCTGTAGTTCTGGTTAGCTGGGGCTGAAGAATCAGCTGTGATTAACAAGATACCAGAACTACCAAAGCAAAAACTTTGCATGACTGGGACTATTGATGCTGGTTAGCTGGAGCTAAGAAATTAGCGGTGATTAAGAAGAGACCAGCATCATTGAGGTGACATCTTCTGGGAAGTGTTTTCTGAAAGCACAAACAGGCTGTGTTCCAGAGATGGCCAAGGTTGTACTCCTGCTGCAGCGGGACTTGGTAATATGTAAGGGTCACCCAGGTGGTACTGGTTTTGAAGGCATGAAGGGGTCACGCAAAACAGCTGAGGCTCAGCACTGTGAGAGGCCATGGAAGGCCATTGGTGAAGGTGCAGCCTCAGTTGCAATTGAAGGCCCAGGACTGAAGGGGTCATGCAGTGTTTTGGAGATGCCAGTACCATGAGATGACCACCAAGAGCAGCAGCAGCAGTGGAGTACAGGCATCTGGAGCCCAGAGGATGATGCGTGTGCTACAAAGGGCCTGGCTGGAGAAGTGACCCAAGCCCTTAGAGGAGCCCAGAAGATCGTGCGTTGGATCCCAGACATTGGACAGTTGGAGATTGACTTTTGCTTTTGACTGTGACTGTGCCCTGATATTTTCCCTCTTGAAGGAAGAAACTGTTTTAGTGGAGCCCACAGTTGAGACTTTTAATTGTAAAAAGACTTTGAATTTTAAGAGATTGAAATTTTAAAAATATGTAAAGACTGTGGGACTTTTAAAGTTATTTAGATCTTGGGGATGAATAAGATTGTAAGGGTTGAGGCTTACTAGTGATGTTTTTGTGTGTCAAGTTGACAAGGGGTCAATTGTACTGGCTAGTTTTGTGTCAACTTGACACAGCTGGAATTATCACAGAGAAAGGAGCTTCAGTTGAGGAAATGCCTCCATGAGATCCAACTGTAAGGCATTTTCTCAATTAGTTATCAAGGGGGAAAGGCCCCTTGTGGGTGGTGCTATCTCTGGGCTGGTAGTCTTGGGTTCTATAAGAGAGCAGGCTGAGCAAGCCAGGTGAGGCAAGCCAGTAAGGAACATCCCTCCATGGCCTCTGCATCAGCTCCTGCTCCCTGACCTGCTTAAGTTCCAGTCCTGACTTCCTTTGGTGATGAACAGCAGCATGGAAGTATAAGCCGAATAAACCCTTTCCTCCCCAACTTGCTTCTTGGTCATGATGTTTGTGCAGGAATAGAAACCCTGACTAAGACACCCTGGAATACACCTATATTTATAATTAAGAAAAAATCTTGCAAATGGCACTTATTACATGATCTTAGAGCAATTAATGCACAAATGTGCCTGTTTGGGTCAGTTCAGTGAGGGCTTCCATTGCTTTCCGCCCTACCTAAAAATTGGGAAATTATAATTATAGATATTAAAGATTGTTTTTTCTCTATACCTTTATGTCCTCAAGATAGGCAAAGATTTGCAGTTCCCATCCCATCCATTAATCATTTAGAGCCTGATAATAGATACCAATGGAAAGTCCTACCTCAGGGGATGGCAAAAGGCCCACTATTTGCCAATTGTATGTGCAATTAGCACTTAAGTCAGTTAGAAATCATTTTCCATCATTACTTCTGGTAATTTACATGGACGACATTTTAATTTGCCATAAAAATTACAGTTATTGCAAGAAGCATAGCCTATATTAATAAAAATGTTAGGGCAATGGGGATTGCAGATTGCCACCGAAAAGGTGCAAGTTGCTCGAATAGGAGCCTTCCTAGGGTCACTCATTTATCCTGACAAAATTGTTCCTCAAAAATTAGAGATTCACAGAAATCATTTACACACCTTAAATGATTTCCAAAAATTATTGGGAGATATAAATTGGCTGAGACTATTTTTGAAGATTTCCTCTGCTGAGTTAAAACCTCTATTTAATATTTTGGAAGGGGATTCTTATATCTCCTCCCCTAGGGCCCTTACTCCTGATGCCAATCAGGCCTTGCAGACAGTAGAAAAAGCTTTGCAAAAGGCTCAATTACAGCGCATTGATAAGTCACAACCTTTTGATTTGTGTGTCTTTAAGACAGCCCATTTGCCAACCGCAGTTTTGTGGCAAAATGGTCCTTTATTATGGGTTCATCCAAATGCATCTCCTGCTAAAATAATAGATTGGTATCCTAATGCAGTTGCGCAACTTGTGCTTTGAGGAATAAAAGCAGCTATTACTCATTTTGGACAAGACTCTAATTCCTTGATTGTGCCTTATACTGCTGCACAAGTTCAGACCTTGGCAGCTACATCTAATGATTGGGCAGTTTTAGTCACCTCCTTTTCAGGACAGATTGACAATCATTATCCAAGGCATCCAATTTTACAGTTTGCCCTGAATCAGGCTATAGTGTTTCCACAAGTAACAGCTAAGGACCCACTCACAGATGGGATTGTGGTGTACACTGATGGATCAAAAACTGGTATAGGTTCTTATGTGGTCAATAATAAGATAGTATCTAAGCAATATAATGAAACCTCACCTCAAGTTGTGGAATGTTTAGTGGTACTGGAGGTTCTTGAGGCCTTTCCAGGACTGCTTAACATTGTATCAGATTCTTCCTACGTAGTTAATGCAGTTAACCTTCTTGAGACAGCTGGGGTAATAAAACCCTCCAGCAGAGTTGCCAACGTTTTTCAACAAATACAATTTGTCTTATTAAATAGAAGATTCCCTGTTTATAATACTCATGTCAGGGCACATTCGGGCCTCCCTGGCCCTATGTCTCCGGGAAATGATTTGGCAGACAAAGCCACTAAGGTTATGGCTGTTGCTCTGTCTTCCCAGGCAAAAGCAGCAAAAGAATTTCATAAGCGCTTTCATGTGACGGCTGAAACTTTATGTTGCTGCTTTGCATTAACTAGAAACAAAGCTAGAGAAATTGTTACTCAATGCCAAAATTGCTGTGAATTCTTACCTATCCCTCATGTGGGGATAAACCCACGTGGCGTAAGGCCTTTACAGGTCTGGCAAATGGATGTTACTTGTATTAGTCAGGGTTCTCTAGAGTCACAGAACTTATGGATAATTTCTAAATAGTAAAGGAATTTATTGATGACTTACAGTCGGCAGCCCAATTCCCAACAATGGTTCAGTCGCAGCTGTGAATGGAAGTCCAAGGATCTAGCAGTTACTCAGTCTCACGCAGCAAGCAGGCGAAGGAGCAGGAGCCAGAGCTAGACTCCCTTCTTCCAATGTCCTTATATTGTCTCCAGCAAAAGGTGTAGCCCAGATTAAAGGCGTGTTCCACCACACCTTTAATCCCAGATGAAAGGCATAGCCCAGATTAAAGGTGTGTTCCTTAACTCGGAGATTCAATCTTCTGGAATCCATAGCCACTATGGCTCAAGATCTTCAAACCAAGATCCAGATAAGGATCTCCAAGCCTCCAGATAAGGGTCACTGGTGAGCCTTCCAATTCCGGATTGTAGTTCATTCCAAATATTGTCAAGTTGACAACCAGGAATAGCCACTACAATCCACCCCTTGTCAACTTGACACAAATAATATCTCATGTTCACATGAAACAATAACAAGGTTGTAAATACGCCTAACATGATATAACTATCCCTCGTACAATCGCAAACGCATTAGTAAATTTACAATGGGCATTCATATTACTTTATAATCCTCGTTTCTGCAACTGGTTACGTGGCCTTAATTGGTATTTATAACTACCTTCCTCTACTACCCATTCTGTATTTCCTTCACCTTCAGCCAGCACCTCAGCAGGTCTTGGCTCTTTTCCTGGAGGATTGACCCATACCTTCATTCCTGATGGGTCTGCGTCCTTTGTCATCCTGCTTGGATTAGGCTGTTGTAGTTTCCCATTGACTTTAATCACAGGACATGGTAGTACTAAGAGACGCCCTAAGGGATCTCCTGCACTCCAGACATAATCTTGCTTACCACCATTGTGAAGAGGTAATCCAATTTCCCCATGGTAATCTGGATCTATCACCCCTCCTAACACTGTTATTCCTTTTTTAGCCTGTTGGTTTAAGGGCATTAGAAGCCCAAAATGACCAGGGGGAAGTCTGAGCTTCCAGTTCAATGAAATGTTTGTTGTAGCTCCTGGTAGGAGCACTCCCCTCTCTGGAGCCAAAACTTCTAAGCCAGCAGAACCTAGAGTTATGGGGACAGGAAGCAAAAATTTTCCTAGAGGGTCACTAGGAGTGATAGTAAGTGGAACTATTCCGTTTTCCACCCCTTGATTCCTGGACCCATGAATCCTGGCTATGGGTGAAACTGTACCATATATCGAGCGCTGATTCAAAGCATATACTGCCTTCTGAAGAACTCTGCCCCAGCCTTCCAAGCTGTTACCACCTAATTGGCGCTGTAACTGCATCTTCAAAAGGCCATTCCATCTTTCTATCAGCCCAGCTGCTTCAGGATGATGGGGAATGTGGTAATACCAGTGAATTCCATGATCGTGAGCCCACTGTCGTACTTCTCTGGCTGTGAAATGAGTTCCTTGGTCAGAAGCAATACTGTGTGGAATACCATGACGATAGATGAGGCATTCTGTCAGTCCGTGAATGGTGGTTTTAGCAGAGGCATTACGTGCAGGAAAGGCAAATCCATAACCAGAATAAGTATCTACTCCAGTAAGAACAAAACGCTGTCCTTTCCACGAAGGAAGTGGTCCAATGTAGTCAACCTGCCACCAGGTTGCTGGCTGGTCACCTCGAGGAATGGTGCCATATCTGGGGCTCAGTGTTGGTTTCTGCTGTTGGCAGATCTGGCAATCAGCAGCAGCTGTAGCCAGGTCAGCCTTGGTGAGTGGAAGCCCATGTTGCTGAGCCCAAGCATAACCTCCATCTCGACCACCATGGCCACTTTGTTCATGTGCCCATTGAGCAATGACAGGGATGGCTGGGGAGAGAGGCTGATTGTCCACAGAACGGGTCATCTTATCCACTTGATTATTGAACTCCTCCTCAGCTGAAGTCACCTTTTGGTGAGCATTTACATGGGACACAAATATCTTCACATCCTTTGCCCATTTGGAGAGATCTATCCACATACTTCTTCCCCAGATGTCTTTCTCACCAATTTTCCAATTGTGATCTTTCCAAGTCCCTGACCATCCAGCCAATCCATTGGCTACAGCCCATGAGTCAGTGTATAATCGTACATCTGGCCATTTCTTCTTGCAAACAAACTGTAATACCATGTGTACTGCCCGAAGTTCTGCCCACTGTGAAGATTTCCCTTCACCTGTGTCTTTCAAGGTTGTCCCAGAAAGGGGTTGTAATGCTGCAGCTGTCCACTTCTGGGTGGTGCCTGCATAACGTGCAGAGCCATCAGTAAACCAGGCTCTAGTCTTCTCCTCTTCGGTCAGTTGATCATAGGGAACACCCCATGAGGCTATAGGTGCATGCTTGGCAGCAGATGGCATTGTAACAGGAATAGAAACCATAGGCATTTGAGCAACTTCTTCATGTAACTTGCTTGTGCCTTCAGGACCTGCTCTGGCCCGATCACGTATATACCACTTCCATTTGATAATAGACTGCTGCTGTGCACGTCCCACTTTATGACTTGCAGGGTCTGATAGTACCCAGCTCATGATGGGTAGTTCAGGTCGCATAGTGACTTGGTGTCCTATTGTCAGACGTTCAGTTTCCACTAAGGCCCAATAGCAGGCCAAGAGCTGTTTTTCAAAGGGAGAATAGTTGTCTGCAGATGATGGTAGAGCTTTGCTCCAAAATCCCAAAGGTCTTTTCTGTGATTCACCTACAGGGGCCTGCCAGAGGCTCCAAACAGCATCTCTATCAGCCACAGACACCTCAAGTACCATCGGGTCTGCTGGGTCATATGGTCCAAGTGGTAGAGCAGCCTGCACAGCAGCCTGGACCTGTTGAAGGGCCTTCTCCTGTTCCAGGCCCCACACAAAGCTAGCAGCTTTCCGAGTCACTTGGTAAATAGGCCTAAGTAACACACCCAAGTGAGGGATGTGTTGTCTCCAGAATCCAAATAGACCCACTAAACGTTGTGCTTCTTTCTTGGTTGTAGGAGGGGCCAGGTGCAATAACTTATCTTTCACCTTAGAAGGAATATCTCTGCATGCCCCACACCACTGGACTCCTAAGAATTTCACTGAGGTAGATGGTCCTTGAATTTTGGTTGGATTTATTTCCCATCCTCTGATACGCATATGTGTTACCAATGAGTCCAAAGTGGTTGCTACTTCCTGCTCACTTGGTCCAATCAGCATAATGTCATCAATATAGTGCACCAATGTGATATTTTGTGGAAGATCCAAACGATCAAGATCCCTTCTTACTAAATTATGACACAGGGCAGGAGAGTTAATATATCCTTGAGGCAAAACTGTGAAGGTATACTGTTGGCCTTGTCAACTGAAAGCAAATTGCTTCTGGTGGTCCTTATGGACAGGTACTGAGAAGAAGGCATTTGCCAGATCAATAGCCGCATACCAGGTGCCAGGAGATGTGTTAATTTGCTCAAGTAACGAAACTACATCTGGTACAGCAGCTGCAATTGGAGTTACCACCTGATTTAGTTTTCGATAATCAACTGTCATTCTCCATGATCCATCTGTTTTCTGCACTGGCCAGATAGGAGAGTTAAACGGAGATGTGGTGGGAACCACCACCCCTGCACCTTTCAAGTCCTTGATAGTGGCAGTAATTTCTGCAATTCCTCCAGGAATACGATACTGTTTTTGATTCACTATTTTCTTTGGCAGAGGCAACTCTAAAGGCTTCCATTTTGCCTTTCCAACCATAATAGCCCTCACTCTACAGTTCAGAGAACCAATATGAGAATTCTGCCAATTTCTGAGTATATCTATCCCAATTATACATTCTGGAACTGGGGAAATCACCACAGAATGTGTCCGGGGACCTACTGGACCTACTGTGAGTCGGACATCAGTCAAAACTCCATTAATCACCTGCCCTCCATAAGCCCCTACTTTAACTGGAGGGCCACAATGTTTCTTGGGATCCCCTGGGATCAGTGTCAACTCAGAACCAGTATCCAGCAGACCCCGAAAAGTCTGATTATTTCCTTTTCCTCAGTGTACAGTTACCCTTGTAAAAGGCCGTAGGTCCCACTGGGGAAGAACTGGAGAAAGGGTAACAGCAAAACCTTTGAGTGTCTTATCAAGATCCTTCCTCAGCGGAACCTGGCCACCCCTTCATTCAAGGGGTTCTGGATCTGCAAACTGTCTCAAGTCTGGAAATTGATTCACTGGCCGAGATTGCTGTTTACCACGATCTAATGTAGCCTTTCTTTCATTTGGCTGTTTACCACGATCTAATGTAGCCTTTCTTTCATTTGTTTGAGAATTTTTCTGCTTATACAGATCAAACAAATATGCAGTAGGCTTCCTATGTATTTCATTCCTGGAAACACCATGATTGATTAGCCAGTACCAAAGGTCCAAGCGAGTCATGCCATTATAAATTTCACCTCTCCTGTGCTGACCATTACTGGGTATGTTATTATAAACATTCTTTTGTCTACGCTGTCCATTATAATAACTAGAATCACCTTGTCTCCGGCGATTCAATGCTGCCACCTGGCCCTTGTTACCTCGGAATCCAACTAAACCCAGTGAATTTAATTCATCTAATTGAGAAGAAGCATCTCCAATGCTAAGATCTGGCACAAGGAAAAGGGAAAGAACAAAACCCTTCAAATGTGCTGGTGCCCCTCTCACCAATTTGCGTCTTATAGAGCTAGTGAAAGGCATATCTTCTGGACCTTCCCATTGTGGACAATTATGCTTTACACAATATATCCACTCTAGCATTGCAATTTCCCTAAGTCTTAAAATCCCTTCATCAACACTAAGCCACGGAATATCAGGCATCTCCAAGTCATTTCCAGTAGGCCATCTTTTGATAAAGACCTCAGCCAACCATTCAAACAAACTTTTGACACCTTTTTTAACCATGCGAGCTTCCGTATTAAACCTAGAATCTCTACTCAGAGGACCCATGTCAATAAACTCAGCCTGCTCTAGTCTTATGTTCCTTCCACCCTTATCCCACACCCTTAAAATCCATTCCCACACATATTCACCAGGTTTCTGCTTGAATGAATTAGCAAACTCATTAAGCTCCTTAGTAGTGTAGCGAATTTCCTCATGGACTACACTTTCTACCTCCCCTCTAGGAGCCTGTTTTGCTTTGAGTCTGGTTACAGGTCTAGAAGAAACTATTGGTGGGCCTTGAGAAACATCAGTAGTGAAAGTCATTGCTGGTTTATCAGACTCTGCAAAATTAATTTCCTCATGTGGGGAAGGCATTATTTCAAGAGGTGGGGCTGAGGGTACTACTTCCTCAGGTGGGGCAAACCCTTGAGAATCTGAGGATTCAAAATTCTCAGCTTCAACATGGTCTTCCCACACATCCCCGTCCCATGTTGTAGGATCCCATTCTTTGCCAATTAGAGCCCTTACTTTAACTGTCGACACACTCTGAGGCTGAGACTTGAATTTTCTCTGTAGTTCAGCCAACCTTACAATGAGAGTTTCTGTTTGATTTTCTGCAACTTGAGCTCTATTGCTACAAGAGAGAAGATTCTCCTCAAGGACACACTTAGCAACTTTTAGATCGTTTACTTGTGTCTGGAGCCTTTCGATTTTATCACACAACTCCTTCCTTTCATTCATCATTTTTTCCACAGATACTAAGAGCAGCCAGCCAGTAAAATCATTTTTCGATTTTTTCCCCATCTTGTAGAAAGCTTTGTGCACTGAATCACCTAATTCATTAAGAAAATCAAGGGCATTAGCTTCTTTAAGTTCGGAATATAGTTTCAACCATGGGTCTTCAAAATTCTCTGAGCTCCCAGGAGGGAGAGAATCTGGAGAGGTTTCAATATTTGAAAGTGCTGGTGGATCAACAAGCCAATTCCAGTATTTTAAAAGATTCATCCTTGTACTTCTGTTACTCTAGAACCACTCCTGGTACCAACTTCTGTATTAGTCGGGGTTCTCTAGAGTCACAGAACTTATGGATAATTTCTAAATAGTAAAGGAATTTATTGATGACTTACAGTCGGCAGCCCAATTCCCAACAATGGTTCAGTCGCAGCTGTGAATGGAAGTCCAAGGATCTAGCAGTTACTCAGTCTCACGCAGCAAGCAGGCGAAGGAGCAGGAGCCAGAGCTAGACTCCCTTCTTCCAATGTCCTTATATTGTCTCCAGCAAAAGGTGTAGCCCAGATTAAAGGTGTGTTCCACCACACCTTTAATCCCAGATGAAAGGCATAGCCCAGATTAAAGGTGTGTTCCTTAACTCGGAGATTCAATCTTCTGGAATCCATAGCCACTATGGCTCAAGATCTTCAAACCAAGATCCAGATAAGGATCTCCAAGCCTCCAGATAAGGGTCACTGGTGAGCCTTCCAATTCCGGATTGTAGTTCATTCCAAATATTGTCAAGTTGACAACCAGGAATAGCCACTACATTACTCATATCTCTTCCTTTGGAAGACTTCAGTATCTACATGTTTCTATTGATACATGCTCTGGCATCATGTTTGCTACACCTCTAACAGGAGAAAAGGCCTCGCATGTAATTCAACATTGCCTCGAGGCATGGAGTGCTTGGGGAAAACCCAAACTCCTTAAGACAGACAATGGACCAGCTTATACTTCTCAAAAATTTCAATGGTTCTGTCGCCAGATGGATGTGACTCATCTGACTGGTCTTCCGTATAATCCTCAAGGGCAGGGCATTGTAGAACGTGCCCATCCCACTCTCAAGTCCTACTTAATTAAACAAAAAGGGGGAATCTACCCTCAGTACCAAGAGTAGTTGTTTCCATAGCACTCTTCACTCTTAATTTTTTAAATCTTGATGCCCAAGGCCATACTGCGGCCGAACGTCACTGTTCAGAGCCTGACAGGCCAAAAGAGATGGTAAAATGGAAAGATGTTTTGACTGGTCTCTGGAAAGGCCCGGATCCTATTTTAATAAGATCCAGGGGAGCTGTTTGTGTTTTCCCGCAGGAAGAAGACAACCCATTCTGGCTGCCGGAACGACTGACACAAAGAATTCTGACACCTGAAAATGACTCCAGGATGGATCCATTGGAAACTACCTCTAGCCCTCATGCTACTTCTGTGGAATTGGGTTCCTAGTATATTGGGAGAGTACAGATGGGCAATTTTGTCTGCCTTCCCAAAGCCCATGCCTGTCCATCATGATGCAGTTGTTTTCCCCAAATTCTTTACAACCAATAAAAGTTTGGATCTGCCATACATACCATATGATCCTACCTGGACACCGCTGAGAGAGAATTGTTCTCTACCTGAACAGGGTTCCCTTTGCTTTCAATTAGACCAAAGAGGAGACTGCATTCAGCTCACGAACCTAGCCTTGGGGTGGTTTTATGGAAAACGTACAGAATGGGTGAATATTCGACAGGAGAATGTAGGGGGAAATAGGACAGATTTTAATTACACTTTGTTGCAAGAAGCAATCTGGATTAATGGTACCTTCCTTTCACCTAATTGTATAGACAGGGAACGTCCTAGTCAACCCAGAATAGCCCCCCATTGTAGTTCGGAGGATGAGGGGCAGATCCCGCCCTGATCTGATTGTCAATCCCCCATTACTCGCTGGGCAGATCAGGGTAGAACCTTCTCCTTTCCCCCCAATATGATGCTAGATCCAGGGAAAGAACTGGTTATGAAGCAGGGACTCTTCCTACAGGAACGTAGTATGAATCCTTTCCGTAAGTGGTTACTTTGTGGGGTTAATGGCAGCTGTACAGATCATAACACCTTAGCTTTTGTCCGGGGTGATGCAGCCGGAAAAGCATTTTTTACTGGTATCATCACTGCCACCATGCTGGGACAGAGTGGGCCTGACCAATCATTCTTTCTTAATCGCGTTCTCAAGCCCGGCCAGGAAAGACGCAACAAACCAGAATCTTCTGCGGCAAAACTTTATTGCTTACATCTTTGGGAGCCAGGAGGGCAAGCGCCCAGCGCCCAGCCCCAAAAACGAAAGCCCCTTCAATAATGAAACCGAAACCCCTTCCCTCTTTAGGAGAGTTAAATTTCGCCTAGGACGCATCACTCCCTGATTGGCTGCAGCCCATGGCCGAGCTGACGTTCACGGGAAAGGTAGAGTACAAGTAGTCATAAAATACCCTTGGCTCATGCGCAGATTATTTGTTTACCACTTAGAACACAGGATGTCAGCGCCATCTTGTGACGGCGAATGTGGGGGCGGCTCCCAACATCTCCCCCTTTCCTTTTAATAAGAGCAAATAGGCCACCCATATTAATGAGAGTGGAGATAGAGGTCAAATCCCCAGTGTGTAGGTAAAGGAGCCATGTACAGGATTAGCTCTTAGGCTCACAGGCTTTTACCCAGAGCAACCCTGACCTGCTCCCGTGTCGTTTTGCCTGGGGGAAGGGAACTAGGACACTGAACCTTCATGAAAGATGACATGTCTCCCTAGAATAGGCTCATATATGCCGCAGAGCCTTTCTACTGCAGTGCTTAGCCGTGCAACTCTCTCGGGCTGCTGAAGCACACTCACTCTATCCCGTGCAATGAGTCTAGCCTCGTGAGATGTAAGAGCTGAGTGGCCAGCGACCTATTGCCTAAGCATAGATATATCAGGGGAAGCTCCATGTTCTAGTCCTGCAAGCGCCTGGGCAATAACCACCTTGTCTCTCCTAGTTTGGGCCTTAAGCTTACAGACCAATCAAAGAAGCAACACTAATCCACAGCAAAGTGTATCTCCAAATAATATTAATCCCACCCATTCTTTAAAGAAAGAAAATGCTGAGGAGATCCAATTGGGTAATCCTTTGGTCAGCGACAGGTCCAAGCGCGTGGAGTTGACCTGAAGTCTCAATTCCCGAAGGATCTGTTCAAATTCAGCCATCCAATTCTGTAACATATACTGAAAAAGACTTTTTGACAAATTAGCTGCCCTAGTAAATTTAACATACTGAATGGAAATAACACACAATCCCGGAAACTTTTGTTCACATCCCTGCTGAGTTATTTGTCATAATACATCTAGTTGTATCTGGACAAGATCTATGAGTTGATTAACCAGCATGAGACCTCTCTGTATCTTGACATTAGCTGAGGCCTGTTTATCTATGACTGTAGTCACTGAGGCTGACAAAGTGTTAATGGTGTCAGTTGTCTGGACCTGTCCAGACAGAGCCAAGGCTGTCTGAATCAAGGCCAAACCCAGTTCCCAGTTAGTGGTAAAAAAGCAGGAGAATACTTGAGCATTATACATCACCGTCATTGGGAGTGGAAATGTCGACATTATCCCCCAACGCTGCTCTCTTTTTATTATTGACGCCCTGGACATCACCAAGACGAGGGACATTAGTATTCCCTTGGTCAGTCTGGATTTTTCGGGTGAGTCTTTCTGGTATCCAAAATGGGTTGTCTTCATTCTGTGGGAAAACACAGATAGCTCCCCTGGATCTTATCAAAATAGGATCCGGGCCATACCATTTATTATCAAGGACATTTTTTCATTTAACCATCTCATTGGGCCTATCTGGCTCTGTACAATGACGTTCAGCCGCAGTATGGCCATGAGCATCAATATTTAAAAAATTGAGTGTAAAGAGTGCCATAGACACAGACACTCTTGGTGCTCGGGGTAAAATCTCTTCAATTCCCCTCTTCTGTTTTATAAGATAGGTTTTGAGGGTGCGATGCGCACGCTCAACAATACCCTGTCCTTGAGGGTTGTATGGAAGTCCAGTCAGGTGGGTTACGTCCATCTGACGGCAGAACTGCTGGAATTTTTGAGACGTATAAGCTGGTCCATTATCAGTCTTAAGGAGTTTGGGTTTCCCCCAAGCACTCCATGCCTCAAGACAATGTTGAATCACATGTGAGGCTTTTTCTCCGGTTAACGGAGAAGCAAACATGATGCCAGAACATGTGTCAATGGACACATGGAGATATTGAAGTTTTCCAAAGGAAGAAACATGTGTAACATCCATTTGCCAGACCTGTAGAGGTCGAATACCGCGTGGGTTAATTCCCACATGAGGAACTGGCAAGAACTCACAGCAGCTTTGACATTGAGTAACAATGTCACGGGCTTCTTTTCTTGTCAAGGAGAAACGACTGCGTAATGTTTCAGCCGTCACATGAAAATTGTTATGAAAATTTCTTGCAGCCTCTACCGGGGATGATAGGGCAGCAGCCATCACTTTAGTGGCCTTATCTACCAAATCATTTCCCAGAGCCATGGGGCCAGGTAGGCCTGAATGGGCTCTAACATGAGTAATATAAACAGGAAATCTTCTAGATAACAAAACTAATTGTATCTGCTGAAAAATATTGGCAACTCTACTGGAAGGCTTAATCACTCCAGCCACTTCTAAAAGATTTACTGCATTAACCACATAACAGGAATCTGACACAATATTAAGGGGTTCTAAAAAGGTTTTTAAAACTTCTAAAACCACTAAACATTCTACCACTTGAGGTGAATTTTCATTATATTGTTTGGATACCACTTTACCATTAGCCACATAGGCACCTATGCCAGTTTTTGATCCATCAGTATATACCACAATCCCATTTTTAAGTGGGTTTCTTCTAAACATGTAAATATTGATTTCTCTCAAAGGAGGAAATATGCGTGACATCCATTTGTCAGACCTGTAATGGCCTGACGCCACGAGGGTTTACCCCTACGTGAGTAGATAAAATTTGACAACAATCTAAAGGCATTATTAAGTAATCAGAATCATTTCCAGTAGAACCAATCCCTCTGGCAGCTCTAGGAATATCAGAGGAAGAAAAAACAGCCATGTAGGCTTGGCAAAATTATTAGTTGAGCTATTTTGTCCCCTTGTGATATAGAAAAGACAACTTGAGGACAAGAACAGAGAACCTGAAGTTCCCCTTTACAATCCTGATCTACAACTCCAGGGTGGACAATAAGACCTTGTAGGCTGCAAGAGCCTGCCTCTGTCATTATTGTCCAGTGGCTTCACCTGCTCGGGAGAGCGCCTTCCAGGCCCTAATAGCCTTTTCATCTGATTCAGAACTATTAAAAACTGGCTCCTTGAGCTCACCTAGTGATGAGTAGAGGCTCCTTCTCCTAGAAGCCTCCGCTGATTGATCTTTTTTCTTTTCTTTTTCCTTCTCCTTCCTTCTAATCTCTCCCCAGGTATTCTTACCTGACCTAAACTTTTCCTCGGGTTCAAGACCCGTGGAAAGGCCTGTATGCTTATTTTGTGTACCATATTTTCTCTTTGCTCCTACTCTCTCTCCCCGCTTTACTTCTGATAGATTGTCCTGAATTTCATCTAGAATCCGCCCTGCCTTAACCACTTGATAACATGTGAAAAGGAACAAAAGGGCTTCTAACACTAGAGAAAGTTCAAGGCCAAACATACCTTATAAAGCTATTTTCCACTTTACTTCTGATAGACTGTCTTGAATTTCCTTAGAAAGTTCAAGGCCAGGCGTACCTCGTAAAGCTATACTTACGGGTTACCGCCGTTCCCCAGCTGAAAAGTTCTGAATTCATGCAGTTGAATCCTTCTTAACAGTCTGCTTTACGGGAACCTTTATTACCGCGACCCGCAGTTCTGGTTCTGGAATGAGGGATCTTCCTTGTGCCGGTGAAACTCCCGTCCCGAGTTTCCTCCCGGGTTTTTTCTTCCCGGATTTTTTCTCGTCCCGGAATTTCTCGTCCCGGATTTCAGCACCAATTCTTAATCGCGTTCTCAAGCCCGGCCAGGAAAGACGCAACAAACCAGAATCTTCTGCGGCAAAACTTTATTGCTTACATCTTTGGGAGCCAGGAGGGCAAGCGCCCAGCGCCCAGCCCCAAAAACGAAAGCCCCTTCAATAATGAAACCGAAACCCCTTCCCTCTTTAGGAGAGTTAAATTTCGCCTAGGACGCATCACTCCCTGATTGGCTGCAGCCCATGGCCGAGCTGACGTTCACGGGAAAGGTAGAGTACAAGTAGTCATAAAATACCCTTGGCTCATGTGCAGATTATTTGTTTACCACTTAGAACACAGGATGTCAGCGCCATCTTGTGACGGCGAATGTGGGGGCGGCTCCCAACAATTCTTAAATACCAAAGAAAAATTTGTTGGATTCAATAGAACCATTGTTAGTCAAAAGTATTCACCTGCTCCAGTCTGCTTATCCACCTTTTTTGTTTATTCTTTCAAATGATTCATTTAAAGATTGCTCCAATAATTCCTGTTGGATGTCACAGTGCTGGAATTCAAGATGGGCTAGTCGTGCCATGGTTGCCAGAGTCCCGCGGTGGGTTCCTGTCCCTGTGGACACCCCTTCTACTCTGTCCTTGTTCAGGCAGAAGAGAGACTTCAGTATAACTGCAGCCGTTGTGGTGGTAATCTCCGCTGCTGCTATTGCAGCAACAGCTGCTGGAATTGCCATGGCAACCACAGTCAAAACAGACACAGCCCTAAATCAATTATCAGCCATGGTGGCAGATGCTGTTAATTTTCATACTTCTGCTTGTGCCCAGTTGAAGGGCGGATTAATGATTGTTAACCAATGCTTCGATCTGGTCGAGGAAAGATTGGAAATTCTCTTTCAACTTGTCCAACTGGGATGTGAAAAGAAGCTGGGGGCGCTCTGCATTACCTGCGTACAATATGAAAATTTTACTCGAGCAGCTAAATTGTCTAGGCAATTGTCATTGTATCTTCCAGGAAACTGGTCAGAAAAATTTGACGAAACTCTTGAGTCTTTGAGGACAGCAGTATTGGCCATCAACTCAATACAAGTGGACCTGTCGCTGATGGAGGGACTCTCTTCCTGGATTTCTTCAGTTTTTTTCTTACTTCAAAGAATGGGTGGGGGTGGGTCTGTTTGGCGCAGCCCTGTCTTGTCCTTGTAATTTTTCGGCAGCAAAACACACTCGGACAACCAGGTCCTTCTAATGCAAAGCTTTATTGCTTACTTATCAGGAAGACCTTGAATACAGGAAACTCAGTCCTTTTATAACCCACAAAGAGCAGTTGGAGACGTGTCAGCTCCTGATTAGCTGCTCACCATTAGCCCAGATGACGTCACGGGAAAGGCAGGGCACAAGGCATGGAAAAATACCCCAGCACATGCGCAGACTACTTGTTTACTAGTTAGAACACCGGATATCAGCGCCATTTTGTAATGGCGCACCGCATAGGATCACGGTAAACAAGCCTACCCCCACCCACTCCTTAAAGTAGGAAAATGCAGAGGAAATCCAGGTGGAGAAGCCCTTCATCAGTGAAGGGTCAAGAAGCGTAGAATTCACTTGTAGAATAGCAACTCTCAACTCTCGAAGTGTTTGCTCAAATTCCATGGTCCAATTCTGTAACATATAATGAGACAAAGTTTTTGACAATTTTGCTGCTCTTGTAGAAATTTCAAACTGAACAGAAGTAACACAAAGTCCAGGCATCTTGTATTCACAGCCCAATTGAGCCAACTGCCAAAGAATATTCACCTGCTCTTGGACTAAGTCGATGCACTGATTTATCAGCAACAACCCTCCTTGTATTTGTGAGTTGGCTGTGGCTTGTTTATCTAAAGCCATTGTGACCGTCATAGAAAGCTCATTAATAGTTTGTGTTGTTTGAATACTAGTAGATGGAGCAAGTGCCGAGGCCGTGACAGAGGCTGCAACCACCGCTGTGGCCACCAATCCAACTATAATAGCAGAAATACCAAACCTTCTTTTCTCTCGAAACAAACTCAAGCTATTAGGGGCATCTATAGGAACAGGAACAAATCTAGGCATGCGGGTAACCAAAGCAAAAGGATATTTATTGGCATCCCAGCATAGGGCATAAAAACATTTTTCTTGTGAGCAATCTATCTCTACCTGATTCTGATTCAAGCTTGTTTTACTTGCCACCCATAAAAACGGGGTGGCAGTAAAATTTACATCTTTTTGTTTTTTATATGTAACATTGGATGTAGTCCATTTAAAATTTGAACCCTGTTTTTTATTCTGGCGTGGGGTACTTCTCCAATCAAAGGTCATTTCTCCCTTCTCACTAGAACCTCCTCCAATCATAGCCATGGGGGCAAGATCAGTACAGCTTCCATTAACTCCACAAAGCAACCACTGATCAAAAGGGTTACTATTAGGTTGGAGGGGGTCCACAGCACTAAAATCATATCCAGTGAAAGTATCATTAAACTCTCTACTAATATATGGTGAAAAGGAAAAATATTTCTCTACTGCCCAAGTATATTTTTTAGCTTGGCAACCTATCCAAGGTAACATTACATCTTCCATGGACCCTTCCTTGCAAAAGGGTGCCATTATTGGTTGTGAAGGTGGCTTATTTCCAGGTTTTCGGCTAGGCCACCATCTTCTAATAACTATGGTATCAGCCTTTATATCAGAAGCCGCTCCGCCAAAAGAGGTCCTTTTTAACCAGGCTGCTGATTGATTATACAAGGATATGCATTGACTCTTATCTTGTAATGAAGAAATTAGTACAAAGCACAGGCTTTCCTGTATGAAGAAATTTCTATTTTCTTACAGAGCCTGAATCTGTTTATCTAAAGGTAAATAAGCAAGTCCCAGTTCTTTATCTGTAGTGAAAAAGCGTGGAAATATTTGTGCATTATGCATATCTGGCATAGGAAGAGGGAAAGTTGACATAATTTTCCATCTTAACTCTCCAGATATACTAGGAACCAGAATGTCCAGCATGAGGAGTATGATCCATCAATGTCTTGGGATCTTGTTCCTGTGACTCATTGTCCAAGAGCTGGATCCTTCGAGTGAGGCACTCCGGAATCCAAAAGGGATTATCTTCCTCCTGTGGAAAAACACATATAGCTCCTCTGGATCTTATTAAAATAGGATCCGTGCCATATCATTTATTATTAAGAACATTCTTCAACTTGACCATTTCATTGAGCGATTGAGGCCATTGTCTGTGCCTTTCATCTGGTAATCTCCCAGCATTATCCAATTTTAAGAAATTGAGAGTAAATATTATAAGGGATAGAGTCATCTTTGGCGTCATAGCCTTTATCACCCCCTTTTTGTTTAATTAAATAGGACTTGAGAGTGCGATGGGCATGTCCTACAATGCCTTGTCCTTGAGGATTATAAGGAAGGCCAGTCAGATGAGTCACATTCATCTGATGGCAAAACTGTCATGAATGTTTTTGACTAACAAGAACAAAACATTTGTTTCTAGGGTGGCTATTCAGTCCAGTCATATATACTATTTAGATTTATAAAATAAACAGCTAGGACTTATCTGTTTAGTCTTTCTTGCCAGTGGCTAACTTCAGCTTAGGAATTTTTTTTTCTTGAATAGGAGCCAGGTAATGATGCATGTGCTTTAATATGTTGAATATAAAAAGGGTGCTCATGCATCAAAATACAATCTTGTATTTTCATCAAAATTTTAGACACTGAACTGTTAGTCAGTTTTAATATAACATGAGCAGTGACTAATTGCACTTTCAATTGTTTCTCTTGAAGAGAAATTGTAACTAGAATGCTTGAAAAGTCATTATAGTCACTTGTGTATAATTTATTTATTTATTAATCAGAAATTAGAGAAAAATTTTAAGTTGTCCCTGTAAATAACTATCTTTTAAAACCCAAATAAATATAAGAATCCTGAGTTTGTATCTTTTCAGGAGCTATTTGTAATCTTTATCAGTTAAAGCTTTATGTAAACCTCTATAACACAAAAGCAAATCCTGGGGGTCTTTTCCAGGCAACTTAGGACAATTTCTTAACTGCCCAAAAACAATTTTCTTAAAGAAACAGTATTTTTTCTTATAAGTTGCATAAGCAATTGTAAGCTCTGAGATATAATATTGACTATTATTATACAACTTAAAGTTTAATTGTTCAACATTTTTAAACACCATCTTCAGCACACAATTTAATTATCTGTACTAAAACAGGAGGAAACTCAAAAGAATAATCATGTGATCTAATTTACATATACTTTTCTCTTCTCATATAAAGGCTATTTTTTAAATACAGTAAATGGGATGCATGCATGCATGAATTTATAAATTTTTAACTTATCTTAGGATGAGTATCAATTTTATTTAAAATGATGGTATGTAATAGGTCAAATATCAATATTCTGCAATAACCAATTGCTGTTTGGAGCAAGGAATTCTTAATTCTTAATTAGCACCACAGCAGCCTTATAATAGGATGTTAAAACTTTGAGGTGAAGAAGGATGATTTTACATTAATGTTTATTTTTGCCAAAAAATAGCTGTGGACACATTTAATAAAAATAACTAGAATATGTAACTAATATTTGATTACCACTAATTACAATTGATATCAATAGATTACAGAAGTTTTTTCTACTTTCTGTTAAAGCCTTTTTGGTTCTCACCAGTTAATTGGAATCTCACTTGATAGCACCTAACAAAGGCTTAGGTTCTCCTGTGGCGAGGTTAAGGTGAGGTCTTAGCCAATTAACATATCCTGTAAGCTTTTGGAAATAAAATTTTGAAGTAAATTTGTACCAATTTTCCAGCATGACAGAAACCCTAATTATTAAAAAAGATATTGCCTCTGAATCTTATGAAGCAACAACTATTCTCCAGAACTTTAAACTTCCCTTTAGAGACATTAGCTAATAAAATACTTTTCACTTAGGAAACAATATATACTGAAAGATTTAAACCTTTTGCTTCTTGTACTGAAGCTGATAATAAGAATTTTTTTTTACATATTGTTAAGCTATGTTAGCCATACCTAGGGGTAAAAACCTTTAATGGTCACCAGTTCACTAGAAGTAAATTCTTTACAAATGAAAAAAATTAAACTTTTAAATCTATAATAATTTTATATGAAGTGGCAAGTTATTTTGAAATGCCTTTATAAGTTTTATAGCCTGATTGATCTTTTATAAACTTTTGAATTTAAATTTTATTTAGAACAACATCTGGCTAGGTCTGTAATAAGGCTCTAAGAAGTGCCACACAAGCCACGCTGAAGCTGCTCCCCTCTGAGCTCAGCCTTAACCCAAATGCAAACTTCTCAATCTGAACACTCTGCCAGAGTCTTGGCTCAAACATTATCTCTATGTTGAAGTATCCTTAAAGACCTGTTTTCTTGTGTTTGTTCATGTTGTTTAGAAAGACTCTAACCTTGAGTTCCCAAATTTAAGCTAACTTTCTGTTACAAGCAAAAGGTTGCCTGCCCCTTTAAGAACTCCATTTGTAATCGTCTCTCAGCAAGGCTTATTCAGTTGTACTTGGCTCCCAGCCACAGTGCGGCTAACTTATCAACTTGTACTTGTGCAAATTTGAAACTGCTTTTTAAACAAGTTTTAACCATTTATATTTTTCAACATGAAACATAGAACAATAACCATTCAAACAACATAACAAAAAGCAAACATGAATTGACAGACATATGGACAATTTGTTTTGGTGCACCAAAATCAGACAATAGACAGACAGGGACTAGAACTTGGTGTCTCAAAGGGACACAGATATTTCAACCAGAGCTAAGAAAATCTCCATAGGAGTCAGAGAAAAAAAAACAGGATGTCTCCCATTTTTCTTCTGTTCTCCAGGAGAGCTCTGAAATAGATTAATTTCATTTCTCTCTCTCTCTCTTTTTAAGATCCCAAACAGGGGACAACTGCTTTTTAAAAACTCATCCTCTCTCATGTTCAGATTCTAACATCCTTATATCCTTCTTCTGGGAATACTGCGAGAGAATAGAGAAGAGGTACAGTGACCCTGAGAGCTATCTTAAGCCTTTAATGGAAGCTGCCTCTTTAGTCAAAGTCTTTGAGAGGAGGGTAAATTGACTTAATTTTATATTTTCCTTTGTATCTTTATAATTTATATTATCTTTTGTACTTTTATATTTTATATTATCTTTTGGTTTTCTCTTTTCTCCTTATTCACTCCATGGTAGCATTAGCCCTTGCTTGCGTCTGGCAGAAATCTTGCCACAATGCTTTCTATTCAAGATACATTCCCATATTTGGAGCCACAGCTTTTATCAACGTTGTCCAGTCCCCGGGAGTCAATGCCAAGGCCGCAAGCCTTTCGACCTGTGCCACAGTGAAATTAGCACTGACTCAATAGTTACGGACCGACTCGGCAAGCTCTTTAATCTGTATATACTCTACTGGAGCGTGGACATGCCCACCCTCGGCTCCTTCAAAGACCAGAAATGCCTGTTGCATCTTCCTTTGTTCCTCTCTTAGAATGAACGAGTCTGTGCACTGTCTCTCTGTTCACTGCCTCTCTGTGCAGGGCTGACACACTATGTAGGGCAGGGGCTCCGCATAGGGCGGAGGTACACTATGACCTTGATGCCGACTGCCCGGAGGCCTAGCAGCAAGCTGGCCTTCGCCAGCTGCTTTTGGCTTTTTTTCTTGACTGATCAGCTCGAATTTTATCTGGCTGGTACTTTTCTCTTTCATAACGAGCTGCTTCCTCCTCCAAGTCTGTTTCCTCAGAGGGGCTAAGTTCTTCATCTGATTCTGAGCTGCTAAGAGCTAACTCCTTAAACTCATCTAGTGGCGGGTATAGGGTATAGGCTCCCTCCTTTAGGGACCTCCGCTGATTGATCTTTTTTTAAATTTTTTTCTCCTCCTTTCTTCTTATTTCTCCCCGGGTATCCTTCCCCAACATTATCTTCTCCTCAGGTTCAAGACCCATGGAGAGGCCTGTATGCTTATTTGCTGCACCATGTTTCCCCTTTGCTCCTACTTTCTCTCCCCGCTCTACCTCTGATAGGCTTTCTTGAATTTCGTCCAGAATTTTCTGCCCTGCCTTAACTACTTGTTGACATTCCTCATCCTTTAAACACGATCTAATGAGCTTCCACAATGGTTCCTGCTTTAAGTTTGCCGTTCTCCTGCTCCCTAACTAAATCTCCCCTGAGTTTCTCCCAAGAGGGGATAGTTAAGGACCCTGAGCATGCAAACCACGGTGCTATGTGATCTATCTCTTTTACAAAGCCTTCTAGTGTCTTGGTGGAGACTTTCAAGCCACGCTGCCTCAGGACCGACCGTAAGGCGGTCACCACAGAGTGGGAGGCTCCCATGCTATCTTCTTGCCTTTGTTCTAACCTTGAATGATCTCGACTGAATGCTAGTAAGCAATTCCTTCTGTGGAAACTGTACGCAATCTAAAGAAAAAGAGCGAGCCCTGTGAAAAGGAACAGAATGGCTTCTAACGCTGGAGAAAGTTCAAGGCCATACCTTGTAGAGCTGTATTGTCCCGTAGTTCTGAATCTGCCCCGTGAAACGGGGGGGGGGGTCTCCTATCAGCGCCTGGTGATGATATAGTTCCCGGGTTATCAGCGCCACTTCTTGTCCTTGTAATGTTTCACCAGCAAAACGAACTCAGACAACCAAATCCTTCTATGGCAAAGCTTTATTGCTTACTTATCAGGAAGACCTCGAATACAGGAAAGTTTTATAACCCACAAAGAGCAGTTGGAGACATGTCAGCTCCTGATTAGCTGCTCACCATTAGCCCAGATGACATCACAGGACAGGCAGGGCACAAGGCATGGAAAAATACCCCAGCACATGCGCAGACTACTTGTTTACTAGTTAGAACACCGGATATCAGCACCATCTTGTAATGGCGATTGCAAGGGCGGCTCCTCACAGCCCTGTGTTGTGGATTAGTGCTCATGCTTTGGCTGGTTTGCAATCTCAGATCTCAGCAGAAACATGACAAGGTAGTGATTGTTCAAGCACTTGCTGCCATAGAGCAAGGCACCTCCTCTGAAATTTGGTTATCCAGGCTAAAATGACCTCGCAAGCACTAGACTGCTCAGCTCTTGCACTCCTAGAGGATAGACTCATTGCACAGGGAAGAGTGAGTAGGTTTTTGACTCTTATGGATTGCTGGGCTAAGCACCGCATAGAAGTTGCTCAGAGATTCGAGTACTCCTAGAAGACAAGTCAATTTGCATGAGGGTTGAGTGTCCAAGTGTCCCTCCCCTAGGTAAAACGGCATGGGAGCAGGTCAGGGTTGCTCTGGGAAAAGACCTGTGAGCCTAAGAGTCAAATCTGTACATGGCCCCTATTTCTGCACACTAGGGATTCGACCTCTATCTTCATCCATTAAAGAGTGGCTTGCATTTTATAAAACTTAAAGGGGGAATTGTGGTAAGCCACAATAATACTTGCCATCACTAGATGGCGCCGATCTCTTTGTTAAGATCAAGCTGTGTTGTGCGCATATGCAGAGAGCAAAAGCTGGCCAAGTCACAAGCCCACCCCCAGGGCATATGAGATCGTGGGTAAAGCAGCCAGTCAGGTATAGACACGCCACACCAGGGGGTATTTAAGCAGCGCGTTTCTGAGCCTTCTTTGTCTACCTCATCATTATGAAATAAAGTATTGCTACAGAAGAATCCTGTGTTCCATGCATGTTTTTCATGGGTGAGAAAAATAGCACGGGACAAGGTTTTATTAAATTCAGTTGTGTTATTATCTTCCTTTTTCTAAAACTTGCTACACCAAAAGTCTTATTATAAATACAAAGTCAGCTTCCAAGCTAAATAATATTCACATGTATGTATCTATGATGCAACAAGAAATTCTTATGCAAATTATGATTTAAGAACTTCTGTTCTAACATCCACCAAACACTTAGAGGTTAATAGTAGATTATTAGAATATTTCCAAATAAGGTCTATGATTGGAAAATAATTTCATCTAAAAACACTGTAATCTAAGTCCTTCCCTTTTTTCTTCATTTTCTTCTTTTTTTTAATTCTTCAATCATTTTTACCATCCAAACTTTATCCCCCTCCCTGGTCTGCCCTCTGACTGTTCCTCATCCCACACCTCCTACCCCCGCTGCCCTTTCCATGTACAAGAGGATGTTCCCAGACCCACACCCACACTCTACCAGATGCCCCCACTCTCTGGGGCCTCAAGTCTCTTGAGGGTTAGGTACATCTTCTCTCACTGAGTCCTTACTAGGCAATCCTCTGCTATATATGTGTTGGGAGCCTCATATAAGCTGGTGTATGCTGCCTGGTTTGGTGTCTCAGTTTCCGAGAGATCTCAGGGGTCCACATTAGTTAAGACTGCTGGTCTTCCAATAGGGTCACCCTTCTCCTCAACTTCTTCCAGATTTTCCAAAATTCCACCACATGGTTCATTGGCTTCTGTCCATTGGTTAGGTGCAAGTATCTGCATCTGACTCTTTTATCTGCTTGTTGGGCCTTTGAGAGGGCAGTCATGCTAGGCTCCTGTTTTTAAGCACACCATAGCGTCAGTAACAGTGTCAGGTTTGGGGCCTACCCCTGAACTGGATTTCAATTTGGGCCGGTCACTGAACCTCCTTTCCCTTAGGCTCTCCCCTTTTTAAAATCCCTTCATTCTTTTAGACAGGAACAATTCTGGATCAGAGTTTTTGACTATGGGGTCGCAACCCCATCCCTCCACTTGATGCCCTGTCTTTCTGCTGCAGGTGCTCAAAAGGTTTCAGCAAACAGGAAGAAGACATTTCTGTCTGTTTAAGCATTTAGAATTTGTCAGGATCCTGAGTTATTGCTGATGGAACTCAAAAGGAAGAAGCTATCCAGTGACAAGGTAGATAGCTTTTTTATATTGTCTTTAATGTGTATGAATATCTTGTGTATACAAGTGTATCTGCAACACATGCCTGAGTAGTGGCCATCGAGTCCCAAAGTAGGTTTGAGATCACCTAGTATGACTTATCTACCAAGTTGGTTCTGGGGACTCAACTGAGTGCTCCACAGAAACAAGAGTTGTTCTTGTCTTCTATCTCTTTAGCCCCAGAGTAAATTTTTTTGGGAAAAATATTTTTTGTGGACAAAAATCATAAAGAAAAATACATATTTCTTCATGTTTTAGGAGCAGCCATGAGAAAATAGAATTATATTATTTTTCAAAGCATGTATTAAAAATCAATGTTAAATTCTGCCTGCATGAAATGAATGAAATTAGATCAAAGAGCAGCCCTCTGATACTTCTACTGGAAACATTGCTACTATTATAGTCATTTTTTTTTCCATTTTTTATTAGGTATTTAGCTCATTTACATTTCCAATGCTATACCAAAAGTCCCCCTTACCCACCCACCCCCACTCCCCTACCCACCCACTCCCCCCCTTTGGCCCTGGCGTTCCCCTGTACCGGGGCACACAAAGTCTGCGTGTCCAATGGGCCTCTCTTTCCAGTGATGGCCGACTAGGCCATCTTTTGATACATATGCAGCTAGAGTCAAGAGCTCAGGGGTACTGGTTAGTTCATAATGTTGTTCCACCTATAGGGTTGAAGATCCCTTTAGCTCCTTGGGTACTTTCTCTAGCTCCTCCATTGGGAGCCCTGTGATCCATCCATTAGCTGACTGTGAGCATCCACTTCTGTGTTTGCTAGGCCCCGGCATAGTCTCACAAGAGACAGCTACATCTGGGTCCTTTCAGTAAAATCTTGCTAGTGTATGCAATGGTGTCAGCATTTGGAAGCTGATTATGGGGTGGATCCCTGGATATGGCAGTCTCTACATGGTCCATCCTTTCATCTCAGCTCCATACTTTGTTTCTGTAACTCCTTCCATGGGTGTTTTGTTCCCACTTCTAAGGAGGGGCATAGTGTCCACACTTCAGTCTTCATTTTTCTTGAGTTTCATGTGTTTAGGAAATTGTATCTTATATCGTGGGTATCCTAGGTTTTGGGCTAGTATCCACTTATCAGTGAGTACATATTGTGTGAGTTCCTTTGTGATTGTGTTACCTCACTCAGGATGATGCTCTCCAGGTCCATCCATTTGGCTAGGAATTTCATAAATTCATTCTTTTTAATAGCTGAGTAGTACTCCATTGTGTAGATGTACCACATTTTCTGTATCCATTCCTCTGTTGAGGGGCATCTGGGTTCTTTCCAGTTTCTGGCTATTATAAATAAGGCTGCTATGAACATAGTGGAGCATGTGTCCTTCTTACCAGTTGGGGCTTCTTCTGGATATATGCCCAGGAGAGGTATTGCTGGATCCTCCGGTAGTACTATGTCCAATTTTCTGAGGAACCGCCAGACTGATTTCCAGAGTGGTTGTACAAGCCTGCAATCCCACCAACAATGGAGGAGTGTTCCTCTTTCTCCACATCCTCGCCAGCATCTGCTGTCACCTGAATTTTTGATCTTAGCCATTCTCACTGGTGTGAGGTGGAATCTCAGGGTTGTTTTGATTTGCATTTCCCTGATGATTAAGGATGTTGAACATTTTTTCAGGTGCTTCTCTGCCATTCGGTATTCCTCAGGTGAGAATTCTTTGTTCAGTTCTGAGCCCCATTTTTTAAGGGGGTTATTTGATTTTCTGAGGTCCACCTTCTTGAGTTCTTTATATATGTTGGATATTAGTCCCCTATCTGATTTAGGATAGGTAAAGATCCTTTCCCAGTCTGTTGGTGGTCTTTTTGTCTTATAGACAGTGTCTTTTGCCTTGCAGAAACTTTGGAGTTTCATTAGGTCCCATTTGTCAATTCTCGATCTTACAGTACAAGCCATTGCTGTTCTGTTCAGGAATTTTTCCCCTGTGCCCATATCTTCAAGGCTTTTCCCCACTTTCTCCTCTATAAGTTTCAGTGTCTCTGGTTTTATGTGAAGTTCCTTGATCCACTTAGATTTGACCTTAGTACAAGGAGATAAGTATGGATCGATTCGCATTCTTCTACATGATAACAACCAGTTGTGCCAGCACCAATTGTTGAAAATGCTGTCTTTCTTCCACTGGATGGTTTTGGCTCCCTTGTCGAAGATCAAGTGACCATAGGTGTGTGGGTTCATTTCTGGGTCTTCAATTCTATTCCATTGGTCCACTTGTCTGTCTCTATACCAGTACCATGCAGTTTTTATCACAATTGCTCTGTAGTAAAGCTTTAGGTCAGGCATGGTGATTCCACCAGAGGTTCTTTTATCCTTGAGAAGAGTTTTTGCTATCCTCGGTTTTTTGTTATTCCAGATGAATTTGCAAATTGCTCCTTCTAATTCGTTGAAGAATTGAGTTGGAATTTTAATGGGGATTGCATTGAATTTGTAGATTGCTTTTGGCAAGATAGCCATTTTTACAATGTTGGTCCTGCCAATCCATGAGCATGGGAGATCTTTCCATCTTCTGAGATCTTCTTTAATTTCTTTCTTCAGGGACTTGAAGTTTTTATCATACAGATCTTTCACTTCCTTCGTTAGAGTCACGCCGAGATATTTTATATTATTTGTGGCTATTGAGAAGGGTGTTGTTTCCCTAATTTCTTTCTCAGCCTGTTTATTCTTTGTGTAGAGAAAGGCCATTGACTTGTTTGAGTTAATTTTATATCCAGCTACTTCACCGAAGCTGTTTATCAGGTTTAGGAGTTCTCTGTTGGAATTTTTAGGGTCACTTATATATACTATCATATCATCTGCAAAAAGTGATATTTTGACTTCCTCTTTTCCAATTTGTATCCCCTTGATCTCCTTTTGTTGTCGAATTGCTCTGGCTAATACTTCAAGTACTATGTTGAAAAGGTAGGGAGAAAGTGGGCAGCCTTGTCTAGTCCCTGATTTTAGTGGGATTGCTTCCAGCTTCTCTCCATTTACTTTGATGTTGGCTACTGGTTTGCTGTAGATTGCTTTTATCATGTTTAGGTATTGGCCTTGAATTCCTGATCTTTCCAGAACTTTTATCATGAATGGGTGTTGGATCTTGTCAAATGCTTTTTCTGCATCTAACGAGATGATCATGTGGTTTTTGTCTTTGAGTTTGTTTATATAATGGATTACATTGATGGATTTTCGTATATTAAACCATCCCTGCATCCCTGGAATAAAACCTACTTGGTCAGGATGGATGATTGCTTTAATGTGTTCTTGGATTCGGTTAGCGAGAATTTTATTAAGAATTTTTGCATCGATGTTCATAAGAGAAATTGGTCTGAAGTTCTCTATCTTTGTTGGATCTTTCTGTGGTTTAGGTATCAGAGTAATAGTGGCTTCATAAAATGAGTTGGGTAGAATACCTTCTACTTCTATCTTGTGAAAAAGTTTGTGCAGAAC
Organism: Mus musculus; assembly: GCF_000001635.26. Classification (NCBI taxonomy): domain Eukaryota; kingdom Metazoa; phylum Chordata; class Mammalia; order Rodentia; family Muridae; genus Mus; species Mus musculus. Next base: position 3,034,676 of record NC_000084.6, on the reverse strand, counting down.
TGGAGTTAGATCTTCTTTGAAGGTCTGATAGAACTCTGCACTAAACCCGTCTGGTCCTGGGCTTTTTTTGGCTGGGAGACTATTAATAACTGCTTCTATTTCTTTAGGGGATATGGGACTGTTTAGAAGGTCAACTTGATCCTGATTCAACTTTGGTACCTGGTATCTGTCCAGAAATTTGTCCATTTCGTCCAGGTTTTCCAGTTTTGTTGAGTATAGCCTTTTGTAGAAGGATCTGATGGTGTTTTGGATTTCTTCAGGATCTGTTGTTATGTCTCCCTTTTCATTTCTGATTTTGTTAATTAGGATTTTGTCCCTGTGCCCTTTAGTGAGTCTAGCTAAGGGTTTATCTATCTTGTTGATTTTCTCAAAGAACCAACTCCTCGTTTGGTTAATTCTTTGAATAGTTCTTCTTGTTTCCACTTGGTTGATTTCACCCCTGAGTTTGATTATTTCCTGCCGTCTACTCCTCTTGGGTGAATTTGCTTCCTTTTTTTCTAGAGCTTTTAGATGTGTTGTCAAGCTGCTAGTATGTGCTCTCTCCCGTTTTTTCTTGAAGGCACTCATAGCTATGAGTTTCCCTCTTAGAAATGCTTTCATTGTGTCCCAAAGGTTTGGGTACGTTGTGGCTTCATTGTCATTAAACTCTAAAAAGTCTTTAATTTCTTTCTTTATTCCTTCCTTGACCAAGGTATCATTGAGAAGAGTGTTGTTCAGTTTCCATGTGAATGTTGGCTTTCTGTTATTTATTTTGTTATTGAAGATCAGCCTTAGTGCATGGTGATCTGATAGGATACATGGGACAATTTCAATATTTTTGAATCTGTTGAGGCCTGATTTGTGACCTATTATGTGGTCAATTTTGGAGAAGGTACCATGAGGTGCTGAGAAGAAGGTATATCCTTTTGTTTTAGGATAAAATGTTCTGTAGATATCTGTCAGATCCATTTGTTTCATCACTTCTGTTAGTTTCAGTGTGTCCCTGTTTAGTTTCTGTTTCCATGATCTGTCCATTGGTGAAAGTGGTGTGTTGAAGTCTCCCACTATTATTGTGTGAGGTGCAATGTGTGCTTTGAGCTTTACTAAAGTTTCTTTAGTGAATGTGGCTGCTCTTGTATTTGGAGCATAGATATTCAGAATTGAGAGTTCCTCTTGGAGGATTTTACCTTTGATGAGAATGAAGTGTCCCTCCTTGTCTTTTTTGATGACTTTGGGTTGGAAGTCAATCTTATCAGATATTAGGATGGCTACTCCTGCTTGTTTCTTCATACCATTTGCTTGGAAAATTGTTTTCCAGCCTTTCATTCTGAGGTAGTGTCTATCTTTTTCTCTGAGATGAGTTTCCTGTAAGCAGCAAAATGTTGGGTCTTGTTTGTGTAGCCAGTTTGTTAGTCTATGTCTTTTTATTGGCGAGTTGAGACCATTGATGTTAAGAGATATTAAGGAAAAGTAATTGTTGCTTCCTGTTATTTTAGTTGTTAAAGGTGGCATTCTGTTCTTGTGGCTGTCTTCTTTTAGGTTTGTTGAGGGATTACCTTCTTGTTTTTTCTAGGGCGTTGTTCCCGTTCTTGTATTGGTTTTTTTCTGTTATTATCCTTTGAAGGGCTGGATTCATGGAGAGATAATGCGTGAATTTGGTTTTGTCGTGGAATACTTTGGTTTCTCCCTCTATGATAATTGAGAGTTTGGCTGGGTATAGTAGCCTGGGCTGCAGTTTGTGTTCTCTTAGTGTCTGTATAACATCTGTCCAGGCTCTTCTGGCTTTCATAGTCTCTGGTGAAAAATCTGGTGTAATTCTGATAGGCTTGCCTTTATATGTTACTTGACCTTTTTCCCTTACTGCTTTTAGTATTCTATCTTTATTTAGTGCATTTGATGTTCTGATTATTATGTGTCGGGAGGAATTTCTTTTCTGGTCCAGTCTATTTGGAGTTCTGTAGGCTTCTTGTATGTTCATATGCATCTCATTCTTTAGATTTGGGAAGTTTTCTTCAATAATTTTGTTGAAGATGTTTGCTGGACCTTTGAGTTGAAAATCTTCATTCTCATCCACTCCTATTATCCGTACGTTTGGTCTTCTTATTGTGTCCTGGATTTCCTGGATATTTTGAGTTAGGATCTTTTTGCATTTTCCATTTTCTTTGATTGTTGTGCCGATGTTCTCTATGGAATCTTCTGCACCTGAGATTCTCTCTTCCATCTCTTGTATTCTGTTGCTGATGCTCAAATCTATGGTTCCAGATTTCTTTCCTAGGGTTTCTATCTCTAGTGTTGCCTCGCTTTGAGTTTTCTTTATTGTGTCTACTTCCCTTTTTAGGTCTAGTATGGTTTTGTTCATTTCCATCACCTGTTTGTATGTTTTTTCCTCTTTTTCTGTAAGGACTTCTACCTGTTTGATTGTGTTTTCCTGTTTTTCTTTAAGGACTTGTAACTCTTTAGCAGTGTTCTCCTGTATTTCTTTAAGTGATTTATTAAAGTCCTTCTTGATGTCCTCTACCATCATCATGAGATATGCTTTTAAATCTAGGTCTAGGTTCTCAGGTGTGTTGGGGTTCCCTGGACTGGGCGAAGTGGGTGTGCTGGGTTCTGGTGATGGTGAGTGGTCTTGGTTCCTGTTAGTAAGATTCCTCCGTTTACCTTTCGCCATCTGGTAATCTCTGGAGTTAGTAGTTATAGTTGACTCTGTTTAGAGATTGTTCTTCTGGTGATTCTGTTACCGTCTATCAGCAGACCTGGGAGACAGATTCTCTCCTCTGAGTTTCAGTGCTCAGAGCACTCTCTGCTGGCAAGCTCTCTTACAGGGAAGGTGCGCAGATATCTTGTATTTGGACCTCCTCCTGGCCGAAGAAGAAGGCCCAAAACAGGACCTTTCTCAGACACTGTGTTGCTTTGGCAGTTCCCAGGTGGTACAGACTCTCACCTAAGCAGACTAAATTCCTAAGTTCCTTGGAGTCCCGGGACCAAGATGGCGACCGCTGCTGCTGTGGCTTAGGCCGCCTCCCCAGCCGGGCGGGCACCTGTCCTCCGGTCCGGATGGTGGCCGGCTGTCCCCGGCCCACAAAGGGTGCTGCCTCAGCGCCTCTGTGCTTCCGCCTGTTCCAGAAGCTGTCAGGTTCTCTGGCGCACCCTCTCACCTGTTCAGACTAATTTCCTAAGTTCGGCGGGTCCCGGACCAAGATGGCGACCGCTGCTGCTGTGGCTTAGGTCGCCTCCCCAGCCGGGCGGGCACCTGTCCTCCGGTCCGGAAGGTGGCTGGCTGTCCCCGGCCCACACAGGGTGCTGCCTCAGCCCCTCTGTGCTTCTGCCTGTTCCAGAGGCTGTCAGGTTCTCTGGCGCACCCTCTCACCTGTTCAGACTAATTTCCTAAGTTCGGCGGGTCCCGGACCAAGATGGCGACCGCTGCTGCTGTGGCTTAGGCCGCCTCCCCAGCCGGGCGGGCACCTGTCCTCCGGTCCAGACGATGGCTGGCTGTCCCCAGCCCACAAAGGGTGCTGCCTCAGTGCCTCTGTGCTTCCGCCTGTTCCAGAAGCTGTCAGGTTCTCTGGCGCACCCTCTCACCTGTTCAGACTAATTTCCTAAGTTCGGCGGGTCCCGGACCAAGATGGCGACCGCTGCTGCTGTGGCTTAGGCCGCCTCCCCAGCCGGCTATAGTCATTTTTAAATGTTCTGAAGTTTTATCAAGAAAGGCAAATCCCAATGTGTAGTCATGCTTCATGGAAGCTGCTTCTTTGAAAAGCATTCCTATGTGTGCATTGGAATTCAATTAAAGCAAAACTCACAGCAGCCTCCTTCAGGATAGTTCATGCTAAAAGCATTTCATGATTCTATACCCAATGTGTATAAATTATTCTATACACATACAGTGGAATTCTCTACAACATGAAAGACAACAAAGTGGGAAACATACAACATGGATCAATCATTTCAAACCCTTAACCTGAAAAAGTTGATGCACATAGACCTATGACGTCTTCCTTTTCCTATACCCCATGTGAACATGACAACACTAATGTATTATTGAACAGAAGGCTTTTGTTTTACATGTGAAGGTAAGAACATACAGAGGAATATGTAAGAGTCCATGGGACCAAAAGAATGTAGTACATTGACCTGGCTGATACAATGTACCAGGCCATGGAGGAGGGAGTTCTGTGGAAGCAAACAAGAGGAAGGATAAACAGAGGAAAGAGGGCCAAGGAAATTAAACAAACAAAGAATGAAACAAAAACAAAAAAACAAAACTAAACAAAAAACACAAAAATAAATAAATAATTAAAACAAAAAATCAAAGTACCATGAGAAGCACCAATAGAAGGAGAACCCTGACAAAAATCAAGAGCCCAACAGTAGGTAGACAAAGTTCATGAATTTTATACCAAAGTGATCCAGGGGAAAGGGAAGCAAAGATTAGGGTCTGTGGCAAGAAGTCCTGAGAGGAATCAGAATTCTGTAAGAAGTACTGGCAATTCTGTGATATTACAGACATTAGAATCCTCTCTGATATGTAAATAGGCCCCTCAGCCACTTATCCTGTGTGTCTTTGAGACAAAACACTCTTAAGATGTTGAAACTCTCTGAGAGGCTGGGTGATAGCGAAATGCCTTTCAGGCCAAGGCCATGCAACTTGCTTATTCTTTTTTTTTTTTTTGTCTACTAATGAACACCTATATCTCAGCATGCCATTCTGCCATACATTTTGTGCTCCAAGGGCTATTAGAAAAGCTCTCATCCTGATTCCTAATTACTTCTTGGAGTTGGCTACACACTTTGCGTACCATTTTGTTTTGTTTTCTGACAGTGACTTAGGGCCAAGGTGTTTACAAGTTATTTCAGACTCTTTTAGAGATGATGTCATCCTGTTTCTAGAGTTGAACTGAAAATGACTAATATTCTGGGATAGAATGCCAGGAGATCCTGAATCTTAAAGTGAGGGAGAGTCTGGCTAGTTTTGCAGACTCACTTCTAATGGATAGCACTACCATAATGGTGTAATCCTGCACTGAGGTAAGTGATCAGAGCATAAGTGTAGTAAGAACTAGAGACATTAGAAAGTAGAGTTTGGACAAGCCACACTTGTGCTCCTGGAAATATCTCACATTCTTGCCGAGCAACTCTCTTTAATTGCAGTTGTACTTAAAATCTATATTAAGAATTTCTTTCAACAGCTCTGCTGAATGGAGAGAAGGATGGAGGCTAAGAAGGAAGAACAGGAGAATTTAAAACATAAAGATATCTAGGATAGTTTTAAAAAAGGAAACTCTGATATTGTTTAAGAAGTGGGCACCTGAATGGCTTGGATGAAATTGTGAATGTTTTCAATTCAGTGCAGAGTTGGCTGCCTCCAATCCTTACTAAACTGTGTGAACCTGTTCTTCTCATAAGCTGCTGCTGTGTCTCACCACTGATGTCACCTTGTCTTAGTCAGGGTTTCTATTCCTGCACAAACATCATGACCAAGAAACAAGTTGGGGAGGAAAGGGTTTATTCGGCTTACACTTCCATTCTGCTGTTCATCACCAAGGAAGCCAGGACTGGAACTCAAGCAGGTCAGGAAGCAGGAGCTGATGCAGAGGCCATGGAGGGATGTTCTTTACTGGCTTGCCTCACCTGGCTTGCTCAGCCTGCTCTCTTATAAAACCCAAGACTACCAGCCCAGAGATAGTCCCACCCACAAGCGGCCTTTCCCCCTTGATCACTAATTGAGAAAATGCCTTACAGTTGGATCTCATGGAGGCATTTCCTCAACTGAAGCTCTTTCTCTGTGATAATTCCAGCTGTGTCAAGTTGACACAAAACTAGCCAGTACACACCTCATTTTCTTCTTTCCCTTTTCCACTTAGCTTTGTTTCTCCTCTCTTTCTCTATATCTGTCACATTCTCAGTCTTGTTTCCACTATCTCCATCTCATTTTGTATGTTTCGTCCATGCTTTTAAATGCCTGTTTCATCTTTATTTTCCTTTATACATTCTAGATTTTAAGTTCTTAATTGAGATACAGATGTCAAAGCTTTTCTCCCATTTAGTAGGTTAAGCCTTCACTTGGCAGGTCCTTTCCTTTAATTTGAATAAACCTTTTAATGTCATACAGTTTCAGTTGATAGTTCTTGGTTCTTTTCCTGTGCTATTAGTGTTACTGTAGTTAGAAACTTCATCTTGAATTTCTAACATTTTGCTCTGAGAATTTTTGCATTTCAGCCTTAAAGTAATTTAACAGTTTGTGAGAGAGAGAGAGAGAGAGAGAGTGTGTGTGTGTGTGTGTGTGTGTACAGTGAGGAGATGTACACATAATCTGCTTCTGCATGTGGATAGTAATTGTACACAAAGCCATTCAGGAATAAAAGGTCAGATCACTGAGTCACACCGACCATTCAAGAAAGAAGTGATTTTGTTTTCCAGAGATTCATCCTGAAAACTGCTGAAACTCAGTAGGACATTGGGATGGAATGCTTTCACTCTTCCTTTTTCCTCTTACTCTGATCATTTCCTGGGTGCTTTTGTTTTCTCTCATGTCCTCAGATCATTTTACAGTATTTGTGATTATGATTAACAATAGTTGATGACACAACATGTAGGATTTTCAGTAACATAACAACTGGATTTCGACTATTTTTTTTTCAATTTGTTAAAGAAGACCAATACTAATTTTCAGAGCCTGTACAAGCTTTTGTGTTCCGGTAGAGTCTATACAGAGTTTCTTTTCCCCCATATACCAAGCCATTATAATTCCTGCTCTATAAATAAAGTATGGTGAGGAAAGTTGTATTTAAGCTTTTGTGTAATAATGCCTGCACCTAATTCATTTCCAAGATCTCTACACTATAATAAATTGATTTATTTTTTAATAGGACTGAGAATACCTTCTGAAAACTTTGCAATGGGAATTTTTCTCTTCTGCCAGATTATAGTGGGAATCCTAGGCAATTCCTCAATACTATTTTATTTTATCATTTTAATGTTCACTGGAAAGCATTTAGTGCCCAAAGATCTGATTATAGAGCACTTGACTATTTCCAACTGCTTGACTATCATCTTAAAAGGCATTCCACAGACAATGTCATATATTGGATTTAATTTTTTTCTGGATGATATTGGATGTAAATTGATTATGTATATTTCAAGAGTAACAAGAGGGATGTCCCTGTATCCAATGTGCCTAATGAGTTGTTTCCAAGCAGTCATAATCAGACCCGGCAATTCCAGGTGGACGAAGTAAAATAGAGAGCCACCAATTGAATTGGTCTCTCCTGCTCAGTTAGTTGGCTTTTCCACCTACTTCCAAACATCTTGATTGAAGCAGTAATGTCAGGTCCCACTTATGAGGAAAATGTGACTAACAGGTTGAGCTATGCATACTGCTCATTGTTTACTTCTGACAATGTGGAAATTGTACTGTATATGTTCATACTGTGTTTCTCTGATGTCCCGTGTCTGGGTCTCATGGCCTGCTCAAGTATCTCCATGGTTAATATCCTCTACAGACATAAGAGACAAGTCAAACATATCCACAGTGCTCAACACTTTCTGAAAGTCTCACCTGAAGACAGAGCCACTCAGACTACCCTCATCCTGCTATGCATATTTGTCATCTCTTACTCATTCTCTTCTTTTGTGGCTGTCATTATGTCCTCCTCCAAATATCCAGTGCCATGGTCAATGAATATATTTACATTGATAGAAATATGCCAGTGCCTGGCAAATACAGAAGTGGATGCTCACAGACATCTATTGGATGGAACACAGGGCCCCCCAATGGAGGAGCTAGAGAAAGTACCCTAGGAGCTTAAGGGGTCTGCAACCCTATTGGTGGAACAACAATATGAACTAACCAGTACCCCCAGAGCTCATGTCTCTAGCTGCATATGAAGCAGAAAATGGCCTAGTTGGCCATCATTGGGAAGAGAGGCCCCTTGGTCTTGCAAACTTTATATGCCCCAGTACAGGGGAACACCAGGGCCAAGAAGTGGGAGTGGGTGGGTAGGGGAGCAGAGTGGGGGAGAGTATAGGGGACTTTCAGGATGGCATTTGAAGTGTAAAGGAAGAAAATATCTAATAAAAAAATGAAAAAAAAATGAGGATGACCTTACACTTTAATTCTACAGGTTCCTCCTCCTAAGTGCTGGGGTTCTGGAGCTGTCTCACTACTCCAAGCATTATTTTTGTGTGTGCTTGTTTGGTTTTTATTTATTTTAAATTTTAATATAGTTAAATGCTTGTTTATAACATTCTTCCAGTGTTAGAACTCCCTATGTAGTCTAGGTTGCTCTCAAAATCCCAGAGATTCACTTTCCTCTGTATCCTCAGTACTGTGATGAAAGCAGTATTCAAACATGATTGGCCTTTTCAAGCACAGTTATTCTTAGGTTGAATTGTGTACCCTAAAATTCACATGGTTGTTCTTAACCACAAATACTGGGATATTATTTCAATAAACTCTTTAACCTAAACACAAAGAACAGATTCCTAAATGCTGTCATCCCAAAGAAGGCTGGAATCTCACAGATTGAAAATTCTGAATTCCAAATTCCTCTAAAATGATGACAATGAGACAACGAACACTTGAATGTTGAAATCTCTAGCTGCAGTTCACCTTGAAGAATTCAAGGTGCCACATGGTAGGATTAGAAAGCTAAAATCTGGTAGTGAATTAGCCAGCAGATATTCCAATGATTAAATCTTCAGTGTGAAGATGTATCATTTGTCTACATTAATCATTACTGTGGATGTTTATTTTAATAAATTAAAGCAATGTTGGTCAGAAGAAGCATTCCTTTGAAAATATTTTCTTTCCTCAAAATAAATGATACTTCACTGTCTGTCAGTATTTCCTCTCTGCATGCAGATTTCTAGAGACATTTATTCTGAAAGTGAAAGTCTTGTAGAGAGCCAGTAGCCCATAATTTCAGCACTCAGAAAATATGACTAATTGAGGTCTCTGAGTTTGAGGCCAGCCTGGATTATATAGGGAGTTCTAGGACAGCAAGGGCTACGTAGTGATAAACTTTATTCACAACACAATATAGACAAAATGAAATAAACAAAGAAACAAACATATGAACAAGGAAACAAACAGATGCTTGAAGTAGTGAAGCTGCCCTTGAGACACAACACTGGGGAGGATATGCCATAGGAATGGAGAGCAAGTTCATCCTAACTACTTAGTGAGTTTGTTAGTAGACTAGGCTACAGGATACACTTTTGCAAAAACAAACACACACTAAAACATAGAAAAGAAAAAGGAGAACCCAAAACTCCTAATTCTGGGCACTCCATTTTAATTCCTCCCTAGACCATAGTTTTCACATCATGTCTACCAAACATCATGTTTCCCCAAAATGAAGTATATGACCTTTTCTCTGTAGAGAGATAAGGCAGTTCATCCTCTATCTTTTCTATATTGTTAATTAAATTCCTCCTGGGTGCTTCCTGCCTTCTGACCCATTCTACTACTAATTGTTAGACTTTATTCACTGAAGCCCTGGGGATACAAAACTCTGTGGCACTCAGGAAAAGAATTTAAAACTATGAAATGAGCCGTATGTGAGAACATAGGCTCAGAATAAATGGGTGATAAATGCCAATTTCAAGACCTCTCAACTGTAATACTCCATCTGCTGTTCCCTACATTCACTCCTGAATGAGTGCTATATCTGCATGTACACCTGTATACCAGAAGAGGGCACCAGATTGCATTATAGATGGATGTGAACCACCATGTGGTTGCTGGGGACAGAAATATGAACTCTGAAAGAACAAGTGCTCTTACCACTGAGCCACCTCTCCAGCCCCAAGCCATATTTTTTAAAGATTGATTCATTTTACTGTGAAATTATCTATCATACTTTACGAAATGCTGTTTACTCCATTCTATGCATAAAGTAATTTATATGAACACACACATACAAACACATAAATATGTTCATATTATACATCCATTTTTCAAGCATCTTTAGAGTTAATTAACCCTTCCCCTACCCCCTCTGTGCCACCCTAATACATTTTCCATCTTAGGTTAATAGCAAATAGTTTTATGAAATCCTTTAATATATCATAAGCATAAAGGTTGGAGGTTCACAAATATAAATATAAATTCATATATATAAATGTATTGTTGATTCTGTGTTGGAATTTTCATGCCAATTGATGTATGTATGTATGTATGTATGTATGTATGTATGTATGTACTCTTGGTTAAGTATATAATTTAATGTTGGATACCCACTGACATTTTGACCACTCAAAATATGAAATCTTATAAAGAGATTGACTTATAATTAAAAATCAAATGTATGGGTATCAAACTGACAATATGGAATTAGAATTGTTAAGTTCCATTGCTTATTTGACTATGAATGTGTTTCGTAGAGGTTCAACTCAAGGGAGAAGACCAACTCTGAAAATGGATGACACCATTCCAAGGGCTTATGAAAAAGAAACAAAGAGAAAAGAACTGAGCCCAGGCATGTGACTTCCTTCTTCTTTACTTTGAACTCAACATAATATATACTTTGTGGTCCTCTCTCCACCACATCCACTACTGTCACTGCTATCATCCTTTCATGATAACCTGTGCCTTCAGATTCTGTTATGAGACACACTTTTTCTTGTTTGAGTTGTCTTCCTCAGATATATCATCACAGAAGCAATAAAAATAATTTATCAAAGGTTTTCCCATATTTTCTAGGTTCATATGCCTTTCCTGATTTCTAGAATATGTCATCTCAACTCTCTCTCCTTGACTCCTTCTCATTCCCCGTGTATGTGTGTGTTTGTGTAAAATATTTATGTGTATATGCAAATATCTGTTTTTGAGGTAGCTTCTTTTTTTCAAGTACATGTTTTAAAAATTCTTCCTCTAAATTTGAAGGTTATTTTAGTATTTTCTATCAAACAATAAACTGACACATTTTAATATTTTCTGCATTGTTCTTTTTTTATGTGCTAAGGTGTGAGATAATTTAATGACGATAGAAAAAAATGAAAAAAGTAATTAATAGTTTTCTCATTTTAACTAACTCAGACTCCATGTTTGGAAGTCATTTTGGAAGTCAATGTATCAAAAACTGTAAGGAAAAAAAGATAAGTAATATATAAAGACAGACCTATCAGAATTATACCAGACATCTAAACAGAAACCCTAAAAGCCAGAAGAACCTGAACACAGGTCATACACACACTAAGAGAACACAAATGCCAGTTTAGGTTACTACATCCTGCAAAACTGTCAATCATCATAGATAGAGAAACAAAATATTCCAGGACAAAACCAAATTTAAACAATATTTATCTACCAATCCAGCCCTAAAGAGGATTCTAGAAGGGAAACTCCAACACAACGTGGGTACCTACACGAGATGGGTACCTACACCAAAGGAAAAAAAAATAAGAAATTAGTCATCTCACAATGAAAGCAAAAGGAGAAAATCACATACATTTAATTCTACCTACAACAACAAACATAACAAGAACTAACAATTATATGTATTTATTATCTTTCAACATCAATTGACTCAATTCCCCAATAAAAAGTCATAAGCTAACAGACTGGTAAGCAAGCAGGATCCAGCATTTTGTTGCATACAAGAAACACACTTCAATAGCAAAGACAGAAACTACATCAGAGTAAAAGGCTGGAAAAAAAAGTCTTCCATGGCCTAGAAGGCCATCATTGGGAAGAGAGGCCCCTTGGTCTTGCAAACTTTATATGCCCCACTACAGGGGAATGCCAGGGCCAAGAAGTGGGAGTGGGTGGGTAGGGGGGCAGGACAGAGGGAGGGTATAGGGGACTTCCGGGATAGCATTTGAAATGTAAATGAAGAAAATAACTAATAAAAAGTGAACAAAAAGAAAAATAACCCAATTATACATTTGCAATCAATACTTTAGATGGCCTTTGTCTAATATGTTTTAAAAATTATTTTACACATATTATTGGTATATGAAATAAAAGCAATAGTCTTGTTAGCCTCTTGTAACTTGTATTATAACTAATAGATGACCTCTATTAATCCAGATATGCTCCCAGGCTTATGTGTCTAGTACTTAGATTAAATACGGTTTGTCCTCATGTTGATATTGTAACTAGAATTCTGAATTTATAATGTCATATGTAACTGGTTATTTATGCTGTAAAGATGAATATAAAAAAAGTCTTGCAAGCAAATGGTCCCAAAAAACAAGCAGGAGTTGCAATCCTAATATCCAATAAAATAGACTTTCAACCAAAAGTTATCAAAAAGGATAAGGAAGGACACTTCATATTCCTCAAAGGAAAAAGCCACAAGAGATAGCCACAATTCTGAATATTGATTCCCCAAATGCAATAGCATCCATATTTATAAAAGAAACTTTACTAAAGATCAAAATACACATTTAAATCCATACAATAATAATCGGAGACTTCAACACTACACTCTCGCCAGTGGACCAGTCATTGAAACAGGAACTTACCAGAGACACTGTGAAACTAATAGAGGTTATAAACCAAATATATATAACAGATATATACAGAACATTTCACCCTAAAACAAAAGAATATACCTTCTTCTCAGCACCTCAAGGTACCTTCTCCAAAACTGACCATATCATCGGTCACAAATAAAGCTTCAAATGATACAAAAGACTGAAATAATCCCATGCAGTCTATCAGATCACCACAGACTAAGGCTGGTCTTCAATAACAAAAAGAATAACCAAAAGACAAACACAATACAACACAAACAACAATAAACCCCCATCAAGCCCACATAACCATAGAAACTGAACAAATAGCCCTCTACTCAATTATAACTTGGTCAGGGAAGAAATAAAGAAACAAATTAGAGACCTTCTGGAATTCAATGAAAATAATGGCACAACATACCCAAACTTATGAGACACAGTGAAAGCAGTGGTAAGAGGAAAGTTAATAGCACTAAGTGCCCTCGTAAGGAAATTGGAGAGATTCTATACTAGCAACTTAATAGCACACCTGAAAGCCCTAGATCAAAAGAAGGAAATACACCCAAGAGGAGTAGATGACAGGAAATAATTAACCTCAGGGCTCAAATCAACCAAATGGAAACAAATAGAACTTTACAAAGAATCAACAAAACCCAAAGCTTGTTCTTTGAAAAAAATCAACAAGATTAAAAACAAAACAAAACAAAAACTATCCAAACTAATTAAAGGGTTAAGGGGCCATATCCAAATTAAGAAAACCAGAAATGAAAAAGGAGACATAGCAACAGAATCTGAGCAAATTTTAAAAAAAAATCATCAGGTACTACTACATACGCCTATACTCGAACAAAACGGGAAAATCTGGATGAAATGGAGGATTTTCTAGATAGATACCACGTACAAAATTTAAATCAACACCAGGTAAACTATCTAAACTGGCCCGTATTCCCTAAAGAAATAATAGAAGTCATTAAAATTCTTCCAAAGGAAAAAAAAATACAAAACTTAAGGCCAGGTGGCTTGAGTGAAAAATAAACCAGACCTTCATATGAGAGTGAGTACCAACACTCCTCAAACTATTCCATAGAATAGAAACAGAAGGAACACTACCTAATTTATTCTATGAAGCCACAATTATTCTGATACCTAAATCACACAATGACCCAACAAAGAAAGAGAACTTCAGACCAATTTCCTTTATGAATATCGATGGCAAAAGATTCAATAATATTCTAGCAATTCGAATCCAAGAACACATCAAAACTATCATTCACCAAGATCAAGTAGGCTTCATTGCAGGGATGCAATGTTGGTTCAATATATGAAAATCCATTAATGTAATTCACTATAGAAATACACTTCTAAAAAATCATATGATCATCTGTTGTTGGAAATATCTAGAGCTAGCCCCTGCACCAGGTGATCTCACTTGCTCAGTCTCTCAGCCAACCAACTTGCCAGCCCTGCTAGGCCACATGGCTCTCCCACTAGGCCGTCTCTCAGACAGGCCCCTGAGTTCCTCCAGATTTCTTGCAATGTCCCACACACCCCTGGTTAGCCATCTCAAAACCTAATTAGCCAGTAGAATCAAGACTCGTAATGCTTAATTAGCCAATCAGATTAATGTGTCAATAGTAACACAATTTACAAGATGTCAATACAATAATTTCAGAGCCAAATGATAATGATAAAGCTTTAACACAATTGTTCTAACCTTTTGATAACACCACGTCAGCCTCCATTCTGGTTCGCCTCTCCTCCTCAGACTTCTCTGTCTCCTCAACTCCACCTCCCTTCTCCTGTCCAATCACAAGCCTCTCACTGCCCTAATGTGATTGGACATGGAAAATCCTGAAACAATCATCTCATTAAATGCAGAAAAAGCATTTGACAAAATACAACACCCCTTCATGTTAAAAGTTTTGGAGAGATCAGGAATTCAAGGCACATACCTAAACATAATAAAAGCAATATGTAGCAAACCAGCAGCCAATATCAAATTAAATGAAAAGATCCTTGAAGCAATCTCACTAATATCAGGGATAAGACAAGGATGCCCACTCTCTCCTTAGTTATTCAATATAGTACTTGAAGTTCTAGCTAGAGAATTAAGACAACATAAGGAGATCAAAGAAATACAAACTAGCACAGAGGAAGTCAATGTACCACTGCATGCAGATTATATGATAGTATACATAAGCAACCCTAAAAATTCTACCAGGGATTTTTTACAGCTGATATCTTCAGCAAAGTGACTAGATATAAAATTAACTCAAACCAATCAGTAGCCTTCCTTTATACAAATGATAAACAGGCTGAGAAAGAAAATAGGGAAACAACACTCTTCACAACAGTCACAAATAGTATAAAATATCTTCAAATAACTCTTACCAAACATGTGAAAAATATGTATGACAAGAACTTCGAGTCTTTAAAGAAAGAAATCAAAGAAGACCACAGAACACAAAGAGATACTCCATGCACATAGATTTGTAGGATTGACAGTAAAAATGGCCATCCTACCAAATGCAATCTACAGATTCAATGAAATAAAAATTCCAATACAATTCTTTAAAGACATGGAAAAAACAATTATCAATTATATATGGAAAAACAAAATATCCAGGATGGCTAAAATAATTCTTAACAATAAAAGAACTTCTGAAGGAATCCCCATCCCTGACCTCAAGCTATACTACAGAGCAACAGTGATAAAAACTGCATGGTGTTGGTACAGAAACAGATAGTTGATCAATGGAATAGAATTGTAGGCACAGAAATAAAGCCACACACTTATGAACACTTGATCTTTTACAAAGAAGCCAAAAATATACAATGGAAAAAAAAGAAAGCATTTTAAATAAATGGTGCTGATCTAACTGACTGACAATATATAGAAAACAGAAAATAGATCTTTATTTGTCAGGTTGCACAAAGCTCAAGTTCAAGTAGATCAAGGACCTCAACATAAACCAGATGCACTGAATTTAATAGAAGAGAAAGTAGGAAAGAGCCTCGAACTCATTGGCACAGGACAAAATTTCCTAAATGGAACCCTAAGAGCTCAGGCTGTAAGATCAAGAATTGATAAATGGGATGTTATAAAACAGAAAATCTTCTGTAAGACAAAGGACATAGTCAATAGTACAAATGGGCAACCTACAGATTGGGAAAAAACTTCACTAATCCGACATTCAATAGAGGGTTAATATAACAAATATGTAACAAACTCACGAAGCTGACCTCCAAAAAACCAAACAGCCCAAATCAAAAGATGGAGTATAGAACTAAACAGAAAATATACAACAGAGGAATATTGAGTGGCTGAGAAGCACTTACAGAAATGTTCAAAGTCCTTAGTCATCATGAAAATGCAAATATAAATGACCCCAAGATTCTACCTTATACCAATCAGAATGGCTAAGATCAAAAACTCAGGTGACAGCACATGTTGGAGAGGATGTGGAAAAAGAGGAACATTCCTCCATTGCTGGTGGGATTGCAAAGTAGTACAACTACTCTGGAAATTAATCTGGAAGTTCCTCAGAAAACTGTAAATAGATCTACTTGAAGACTCCACTATACCACTCTGGGGCATACACCCAAAAGATGCTCCACAATACCACAGTGACACAAGTACCTCTATGTTCATGGTGGCTTTATTTGTGATAACCAGAAGCTGGAAACAACCCAGATGTCCCACAATTGACTTTAAAGATAAAGAAAGAAATAAAGAGAGAGAGAGAGAGAGAGAGAGAGAGAGAGAGAGAGAGAGAGAGAGAGAGGAAGAAAGGAAGGAAGGAAGGAAGGAAGGAAGGAAGGAAGGAAGGAATTTTAATTAATTAATTTATTTATTTTATTATTTTTACTTGTTTTGTTGTTTTGTTTTGTATTGTTTTGTTGTAGATAAGGCCTCACTGTGTAGCTCTGGGGGACCTAGGGCTCACTACATGTCTTAGTTAGGGTTTTACCGCTGAGAACAGACACCCTGACCAAGGGAAGACTTAGACTTGTTGTTTGAATGATTGTTGTTCTGTGTTTCATGTTGAAAAATATAATTGGTTAAAACTTTATCTGCTGGCTGTCCATCCTTTAACTTATTTAAAATGCAGTCTCAATTTTCACAGCAAAATGTAGTAAGCACTGTGGCTGGGAGTCAAGTACAGCTGAAAAAGCCCTGCTGAGGGCCAATTGCAAATGGAGCTCTTAAAGGGGCAGGCAGCCTTTTGCTTGTAACAGAAAGTTAGCTTAAAATTGGGAACTCAGGGTTGGAGTCATTCTAAAGAACATGAACAAACATAAGAAAACAGGTCTTTAAGGATACTTCGAAATAGGGATAATCTTTGAGCCAGGACTCTGGCAGAATGTTCAGATTGAGAAAAGCTTGCATTTGGGTTGAGGCTGAGCTCGAAGAGGAGCAGCCTCAGTATGACTTGTGTGGCACTTCTTTTGTTTTGTGAACCGGGACTAGGGAAACCTGGAACTTCATCTCTCCCTCCCTTTCTTTTAGCTGAAAGAACCTTGTTACAGACCTAGCCAGATGTTGTTCTAAATAGAATTTAAATTCAAAGTTTATAAAAGGTCAATCAGGTTGTGAAATTTATTAAGACAGTGCAATTTGGCTTGCCTACTTTATATAAAGTTATAGTGTACAGAGTTTGCTTATATGTATAAGTGTCTTTTCCTTGTTCCAAACAGCCATTAATTTGGTTATTGCAGAATATTGATGGTTGATCTATTTCATACCATCGTATTAAGTAAAATTGATAATCATTATCCTAAGATAGTTAAAAAAATATTTTAATTCATGCTTGTATATCTTCTATAAATTCATGCATGGATGCATCCCATTTACTGTTTAAAAAAATAGCCTTTATATGAGAGAAAAGAATATGTGAATTGAATCACATGCTTAATCTTTTGAGTTTCCTCCTGTTTCAGCACAGATAATTAAATTGTGTGCTGAAGATGGTGTTTAAAAATGTTGAACAATCAAACTTTAAGATGTATATTAATAGTCAATATTATATCTCAGAGCTTGCAATTGCTTATGCAACTTATAAGAAAAAATACTGTTCCTTTAAGAAGATTGTTTTTGGGCAGTTAAGAAATTGTCCTGGGTTGCCTGGAAAAGACCCCCAGGATTTGCTTATGTGTTATAGATGTTTACATAAAGCTTTAACTGATAAAGATTACAGATAGCTCCTAAAAGGATACAAGCTCAGGATCCCTATATTTATTTGGATTTTAGACTTACTACTCAAGCTGTTTTTCCATAAAAGATAGTTATTTGCAGAGACAACTTAAAGACTTTCTCTTATTTTTGATTAATAAATAAATAAATTATACACATGTGACTATAATGACTTTTCAAGCATTCTAGTTACAATCTGTCTTCAAGAGAAACAATTGAAAGTGTAATTAGTCACTGTCCATGTTATATTAAAACTGACTAACTGTCCAGTATCTAAAATTTTGATGAAAATACAAGATTGTATTTTGATGCGTGAGCATCCCTTTTATATTCAACATATTAGAGCACATACATCATTACCTGGCTCCTATTCAAGAGAGAAATTCCTAAGCTGAAGTTAGCCACTGACAAGAAAGACTAAACAGATAAGTCCTAGTTGTTCATTTTGTAAATCTAAATAGTATATATGACCAACGCTTCCTAAAAGCTCTATGGTTTTGGGCTGGAAAGCCACCGTGGAAACATATGTTCTGTTCTTGTTAGGCAGAAACACTCCTGGCCTACATCAGAAACATACACCTGGCATCAAGGCAACCAACTTCCACAGGCTATGTCCTGGGGAGGACACGGAATGTATATGAAGGCTCTATCTCAAACCAGTCATTAGGTAACTCGGAGAATTAAAACTTCTTTAAAAACAAAAACAAATTCAACATTCCTATAGAAATGACACTTTGGAGTGACCAGTGTTAGGTGCTAGCATCAATTAACCATAGAACAGTACTTTCCTTCCCACTTAGTTTACCAAACAAACCAACACCATCACACATTAAGAGCCTAGCTCATGGGTCCTCTAAATCCATGGCAGGGAGAGATGTGCTAGGGGGCTACGTGGGCAGGAGAAGAAATAGAAACAAATTCCTGGAGGATGTTTTTAGCAATCTCAATGTTGTTTTGGGCAATGACCAGAGATTTCTGAATGTCCTGGTAGTAATAACCCTGACTCATGAGGCGTTCAATCTCACTTGAGAGCTGCGGTAAGGGTGCTGTGGCCACAGGGTTAGCAGTGGCACCTCCGCCTTGTTCATAGCTACTGGCTTTTCATTCTGAGTTGATTACCTGTACCTATGGTTAAGGGAAATGCAATTGCTGATTCAGCCACCAGAGATATGGTTTTCCTATCACAAAGTTCTATAGAAGGTGCTAAGAATTTTCATCAACTTTATCATGTCCCTGCTTCTACACTGCAACAGAAGCTTAAGCTCACATGAACAGTAGCTCGAGATATTGTCCTACAGTGTGGTAAATGTGTAGAAGTTATTAATGCACCTTCTGTGGGTGTTAATCCTTGCGGATTGCGACCCCTAGATGTTTGGCAGATGGATGTGACACATCCCAGCTTTTGGTAAATTACAATATGTACATGTGTCCATTGATATCAGTTCTGGTGTCCTACATGCCTCTCCAATGACAGGGGAAAAGGCAGTCTATGTCATATCTCACTGCTTTTGAGTCATATGCTCATGCTTGGGCTGCATGGGGCAATCCCCTGCTTCTAAAGACAGATAATGGTCCTGCATATAGTTCTAAATTTAGTCAATTTTGCAAACAAATGCAAGTGAAACATATTACTGGATTGCCCTATAATCCACAAGGCCAAGGCATTATTGAAAGAGCTCATCGTACTTTGAAACAATACTTGCAAAAACAAAGAGGGGGGCTGGGCGTGGTGGCGCACACCTTTAGTCCCAGCTTTCGGAAGGCAGAGGCAGGCAGATTTCTGAGTTCGAGGCCAGCCTGGTCTACAAAGTGAGTTCCAGGACAGCCAGGGCTATACAGAGAAACCCTGTCTCAAAAAACCAAAACCAAAACCAAAACCAAAACAAACACAAACAAACAAACAAACAAACAAAACAAAGAGGGGAATAGAGGCAATCATGATAATATGGCTCTATCCCTTACAATATTTACTCTTAATTTTTAAAAATTGGATGATACTGGAAGATCACCAGCTGAAAGGCACGGACAATGGCCTCAATCGCCGAATGAAATGGTCAAATGGAAAAATGTCCTTGATAATAAATGGTATGGCCCGGATCCCATATTAATCAGATACTGGGGAGCTATTTGTGTTTTTCCGCAGGGTGAAGAAAATCCACTTTGGGTTCCGACACAACTGACAAGAACCATGAAAGATCAAAATGAATCCCAAGATGATCCTGTTATTCTTACTCCTGAGGATTGACACAGGGATTAAGTATACCTTTGTGGGCCGTAGTGAGATCTTGGCCAGTACCTTTACCGGTACATTCCAATTCTTCTACCTTGCCTTTATTTTTTGCAACAGAATGTTTTTTGGATGCGCCTTGTGCACGACAAACTCCTCAAGAGCCACGGGTGTATAATAGTACGAGTTTTCATTTAAATTATACACTATGCTTTGTGCATAATGTGGATAAACCTTTTACACCCTGTATGTTGTTAAAGAAAAAGATTATCTCTAATTGGGAAGATCCCATTAGCCAAAATAAAGTGAGCTCTGGAGTGTTATTTAATGCTTTAACGAAAATTGCTCAAGGAGTGCAATCAGGCTCAAGTGATGTTGGAAATAACTTCACCTATAAACATCACCACTATTATGATAAAGGGAAATGTGACTATTCCCAAAAGATCACGATTGCCTGTTGGCAATGCTACTGCTATATGCAGTGTACCCTGGTACCATCCGGACCTCGAATTTCCTATAGTTTTTTTTTTTTTTTTTTTTTTTTTTTTACCTTGTAAATCAAAATTTTTTCCTCAGAAAGAAATAGCAATCAATTACCAGTATATATATATATGGTGGCCAATCTCCAGTTCCAAGGGACCTAATACTCTGTTCTGTCTTCTGTGGGCACAGTATATACATGCAAAACACCCTTACACTAAAAATAAAATAGATCATTGAGAGAGAGAGGAGAGAGGGGGTGTGAGAGAGTGGAGGTAATCATACCTCCTGAAAATTTGAAGACCTGAGCTTCATCACTCATACAAATAAATAAATACGAAATATTTTTTAAGTAAACGCTGCCATTTACCTTTAAAAATACCAAGAAAACAAGATCTATGAGCAACAATTATATTTACTGTATCTAAAGGACAGTAATGAGCATATTCTTTAAATAGAAAAAGGTCTGTTAGTCTTAAAAATGGAA
Source organism: Mus musculus (assembly GCF_000001635.26). Taxonomy (NCBI): domain Eukaryota; kingdom Metazoa; phylum Chordata; class Mammalia; order Rodentia; family Muridae; genus Mus; species Mus musculus. The sequence continues at coordinate 3,013,850 of NC_000084.6, read as the reverse complement.
AAGACAAACTAAGTATTCATATATAAGCATACAGTGATTGAACATTTAAAAGTAGATGAGGCTGCAGTGTGGCCATATGGTAGAGATCGGTCCAACCTGTGTAAAGACAGACGTGAACCCCTGTATGTGTCGGTGGGGGGCAGTGAGTTGACAACCTGGTCCTTCCTATGCTGGCTCTTTTGTGCCTCTTCCTCCCACAATTAGGGATGTTTGCAATTACATAATGAGGCAGCTCAGCCCAGCCCTTATGTTGGAAATAGGACTGGAGAATAGGATACACCTGAAGACAGACAGCCATTGCTGTGTGTTCTGGACGCTTCAATGGAAGCGTCTGGTAATATGTGTGCAGTGTGATAGGTCTCCTTTTGGAGACATGGGTAAGAACCAGATTCCTGGCACTCTGACAGAAAAGGACCTAGGAGAAGCCCCAAGGGTGGGTGTGGATAGGACATTGGCGGTGCCTCCTTTGGCTGAGATCCGTACCTCTGGCTTTGTTGGAACCCTGATCAGGATCCCAAACTCAACCCTCTTGACCCATATTTTGAGCTCTAGTTGGAGTCCGTTGAATGACTTGTTTGCCACTATGACCACCCAAAGCCAGCTCTCAGACCCTCTGCCACCTGGGCTCAGACCTGAGAGGCTATGTCTGTTAACAACAAAGTCAGGGCACCAGACTCACATGAGACATCTCTTACATTTAGATTAGGTTCCGTTTTGGGGAAACAAAGGACAACACAGACATCTGTTCAGGCAAACATACAGTTTAGTAAGCAAATACTGATCAGATGCAAAAAGACCTGGTGCAGATATGGACCCAGGTTGGATCATGTTTCTCCAGCTCCAGCCATGGCTGTGCCTGTCTGCATTGCATTTCTATGATATGCGAACAGAGCAAGTGTTTCTGGCTATGATGATGCTTACCCAGTGGTTAGGGGGCAGGGATTAGAGTTTCCACTTTTGGGTGGGAATAGGAGAAGGAGAATGAGCAGGCAGTTCAGCCTTAATGTGTGTAGCTTAGTGTCCGGGGTGTGTGTCTGCTGTATGGAGGTGAAACTTCTTGTTTTAGAAGCTGCCCTCAATCTGAAATGGCTTCATTTACTTTTCCAGGTAAATACATTCAGGTCACAATGCATAAACTTCTAAGAGAGAGAGCAGTTGCCCAGCTAGCTCAGTCGGTAGAGCATGAGACTCTTAATCTCAGGGTCGTAGGTTTGAGCCCCGATATGGGTGAGATGTTATTTTAGTTGGATCTCAACTGCAGAGAACGCTGGCCCCATTGTTGGGGTTCTGCATTCGGTATCTCTGACATTAGGTCAGAATTGGAGGCAGTGAGCAGTTTGTGGGTCTTTTTCTCTGCCTGAAGCAGCACTGGGTGTACACTAAATAACAGTGGGTGGAAGTGTTAAGGAGTCTACTCTTTTTGATATTCTGGATAAAGTGGAGAAGTGGGTAGCCTTGCATCGCCCCATTCAGGTAGATCTGAAATTCAATTCTTTCTGTATTTACTGAATTCAACCAGAGAACTCCACTATATCCCTCTTAGAAAGAGTAGCTGGAGCTTCTCTTTAAGGCTTCCTGGTCTAGGGGAATGATTCTCGCTTAGAGTCTGACAGGTCCTGGGTTCAAATCTTGGAAGAGACCTCTGCTTTTGCCAATCCAACCCTGAGAATTAAAGTCGACCTTGGCTGCTTAGAAGGTATGGCTTAGCAAAAGAAAACAGAAATCTGTAAGTACTTGTAGTGGCTATTCCTGGTTGTCAACTTGACTATATTTGGAATGAACTACAATCCAGAATGACCCATCAGGAATGAAGGTATGGGTCAATCCTCCAGGAAAAGAGCCAAGACCTGCTGAGGTGCTGGCTGAAGGTGAAGGAAATACAGAATGGGTAGTAGAGGAAGGTAGTTATAAATACCAATTAAGGCCACGTAACCAGTTGCAGAAACGAGGATTATAAAATAATATGAATGCCCCATTGTAAATTTACAAATACGTTTGCGATTGTATGAGGGATAGTTATATCATGTTAGGTGTATTCACAACCTTGTTATTGTTTCATGTGAACATGATATTATTTGTGTCAAGTTGACAAGGGGTGGTGGATAGTAGTGGCTATTCCTGGTTGTCAACTTGACTATATTTGGAATGAATTACAATCCAGAATTGGAAGGCTCACCAGTGACCCTTATCTGGAGGCTTGGAGATCCTTGTCTAGATTTTGGTATGGAGATCTTGAGCCATAGTGGCTATGGATTCCAGAAGATTGAATCTCCGAGTTTAAGGAACACACCTTTAATCTGGGCTACACCTTCTGCTGGAGACAATATAAGGACATTGGAAGAAGGGAGTCTAGCTCTTGCTCCTTCGCCTGCTTGCTGTGTGAGACTGAGTAACTGCTAGATCCTTGGACTTCCATTCACAGCTGCGACTAAACCATTGTTGGGAATTGGGCTGTCGACTGTAAGTCATCAATAAATTCTTTTACTATATAGAGACTATCCATAAGTTCTGTGACTCTAGAGAACCCTAACTAATACAGTACTCAAGGTGATTCTTTGTTTGTTTGTTGCTTGGTTGGTTGGTTTCTTTGGACCTTGTTTTCTGGTTGAGGCAGTGTCTTGCTCCTTTAACTCAGGCTGGTCCTGACAAAGTCAAGGATAGCTGCATTTCTGATTTTCATGCCTTCACTTCTTGTGTGCTGGAAATATAGGCATGTGTTAAGGTTGGAACCCAGGGTTAGGCAAGCAATTAGGTGAGCTACAGCATCAGCTCATAACTCAAAATGTCCATCAAGAATGGATGGCATTATTCAAACTAACCTGATGGATAAAAATAAAGGAAAATGTTGGAATTTAAAAAACAAAATCAATCCAGCTGCCCTGGCAAAGCAGGGAGAACTGGAGCAGGTGTCTGAGATGCACCAGCTTCTAGTCAGCTTTATAGTGTGTTTGAGATACTCTGAGCTACATGAGAAGAAACACAATTACAGAAGATAGGGTTGTGGGCAATCTGCAAGACATCTGGCTTGCTAATAAATACTGGTTTGAAGTTTGCCAGTAGCCCTTAAGTGCAAATCTGGTTCCAGATCACCGGCCTTTAATCATTATAGTTTGCTTGGGTCCAACCCAACAAGACCCCAAAAGTAGTCAAGAGCCTGTGACCTCCTCAGATTTGCTGGAATAGAATTTTTCAGATCCCCTCAGGCACAGACCCAAGAAAGGGGAGCTGCACCTGAAACTGGCTAGGATCTTGGCTTTGCGAATCTGCATTGGAGCTTCCCTTTTTTCCATGCTCACCATAAAAATGCAAAGGATTTTCAAATTTAAGAAGTCCTGGCACTTCGGATAGGAAACCTACTCCAAGAACCACAGTCAGCCCTCTGCCCCCTGTAGAGTCCTGACTGTTCCTGTGTCTCCCAGCAGTTCAATGTTTCGAAATCACAAGGTGGATTACTGTGCAGAGAACAAATAGATGCTAGTAGGAAGAAGGAGTCCCTCTAGGGTTCCATGAGCTGGAAGGCAGGGTGGGGACTTATAGGAACAGCCCCAGATTCTGCTGAATTTTCACTTCTGGCATCTCTCCGGGTTGGAAGGGTTGATTGGAGCCCTGATGTCTCTGGTGCTCTGGTGTCTACACTGCGAGGATCCAGGCTGAATCTTTAAGGTCCTGAATGGTGACCAGGCTTCCAAGGTGGCATTCAGTCATGGACTGCGCGCTTGGGAGGCAGAGAAGGCCCTGATTTCTGCTATCCAGCCTTATAGGATCAGCTGAGCTCGTTCCTTTTTCGGTAGGGTTCTGCCCCAGCATCTCTCTCCGCAGCACTTACATGTGGTTAGCTAAGAGGCAAGAGTAACTGTTAGCTAAGAAGAGGCAAAAGTAGGTGTTAGCTGAAAGAAGAGGTCATTAATAAGGGAAGAACTAAATAAATTTTTTTGTCTTTTAAACCTTGGCCACACTCTACCCTACTGGCCCCCTGGCTAGTTCCCAGGCTGCTTTGAAATCTCCTTAACCTAGCTTCGAGAGTACCACCCTTACAAGAGTGACATCCATGTCACTTCAGATTGTTTTATTAACAAACTTATGAAAGCCAATTTAGTCTATTCTGGTTTACTTGGTTGATAAAAGCTGAGAGAAAAAAATTTTGGGGGGGGGTTGTTTGTTTGTTTTGCTTTGTTTTATAAAAGAATCCCTGATACACCAGCTCCTATCAGTGTGAAAGACTTTTACTTCCATGGACTAGAACAGGAGGCAGAAAACAGACCTTCTAAGGTGGACGAGCAGGAAGGCCAAAGGAAGAGAACTTGCTCTTCTGACAATGACTGTGGAATGAAAGGATGATTGGGTACCTGGGAGGGTCCAGGGAGAATGATAATTTTAATGACCTAACACGGTAATGGGTGATCTTCTGTTTGAATTTCCATTTAAGAATAACAGCCAATTCTGTGACTTCTAACATTCTTTCAAGGTGGGAAAAAGACTGCTGTTGGTCTATGATTTGGGGGTCCAACAAATTGGTCTGTAATTTAGTGAGCACTCTGACAGCACAAAACCCAGATTCTCTGAGTCCAAGGACAGTGATTGTTGGGACAAGCTTCCTGGAGTAAGAGCAAGGAAACCACCGAGACTGGAAGAGAGATGTTACCAGTGGACCGAAGCCAGGACAGCTCCTGCAAGCCTTTGTAATTTCATTTTGTACTTTAAAACAATAAGGTGGGGTGGGCAAGCTAGTGAGTAAGTGCTGGAGTCAGTCTTCAGGCTGGGAAGGGCAATGGGCCACTGCCTCAGCCGGCTCTTTTGGCCGCTCTGGTTCTGGTAGCAAGTGAATCTGTGCTCTGCAAATGGAGTGCAAGCAACACTTTAGTAAATCACTAAGGAAATCATTAAATTGACAACAAATAATTGTTTTTTTAAAGCTCGTTTTACTTCGCTAAACTCTGGGAATGGGACTAGTCACTCACTGTGTCTTTGATAACATATGTGATGTGAGTGACTCTCTTTCATTCCCTTTGTCCTTCCATCTTTTTCTATTTCCTTCCACCTTCTCCTCCTTACTCCCCTCCTCCTTCCTTCTCTTGCACTAAAGAGTGCAGAGTGGCTATTGATAGGGGCTGGGGAGAATTACCCATAAGAGAACTGCTGCAGTTGTTTGTGCTCTGTCTAGAGTACCAGCTGGCTTTAAACCACAGACTCATCAACCTGGAGGAGGAAGGGAGAGGAGGTAAAAGCAGCAATAGAGTCTAAGCTGGAGCCAACAGCCTCTGTTCTATGTTCTTAATCTATTCTGCACTAGACAGCATCTTGGCACACAGCTCAAGGTGGACTTGATGTCTCTCCCCCTTGCTCTGTCTCTCCCTCTCCCTGTCTCCTCCCATTTTCCCAGGCAGGCTTCAAATCTAATACACAAAAAAGGATGATCTCAACCCCTCCCCCTTTAAAAAGTGTATTAATCATTTTATTTGTTTACTTTTCACGTTTTATCCCCCTTCCTGCTCTCCCCTCCCTGAGGCCCCCCATTTGACCCCTCCCTTATTGTCTGTCCTTGATGCACCAATTTGTCCATATGTCTGTCAATTTATGTTTGTGGTTTTGTTGTTTGAATGATTGTTGTTCTGTGTTTCATGTTAAAAAAAGAAAGTTAAAACTTTATCTCCTGGCTGACCATCCTTTGATTTAGTTTAACTTGTTTAAAAGGCAGTCTCATTTTGGAAAGCAGAAACTGATAATTTATACTGCACCATGGTTAGGATCCAAGTACAGCTGGAAAAGTCCTGATAGAGGCTGATTATCTACACAAGCAGCTCTTAAAGTGGCCAACAGGTTTTTGCTTTTAGCAGGACATTAGCTTAAAATTGGTAACTAAGATTTAGAGTCATTCTAAACAACACATGGCATGAGCCAACCCAGGAAAACAGGTCTTTAAATATTTATCTAAATTGGAATAATATTTTGTGTAATTATTATTCCAGAAACTAGACTTTTCTTATTGAGGTATTAAAAGCTGCACTGTCATGCATTCATATATGTGAACTGGCAGCCAAACTTTGTAACGTGAACGTGATGATTTTGGTATTGATTTTAAAGAGAATAGATTGTTTAAAATTGGGTTTTGTTTTCCAAAAGTTATGCATGTATTGTAATATCGCAAAAGAAACTTAAAAATTATGGATAAAATTGCTTCCCACATCCACGTTTTTCTGGTTTCTCGACATATTCCAAATCCTAGTTTGTGCATTTCTCATTTTCCACGTTTTTCAGTATTTTTCGCCATATTCCATGTCCTACCATGTGAGTTTCTCACTTTACTTGTTTCTAAGTTTTCTCAGCATATTCCAGGAAAAAGAGATATTAATGGATTAATATTAATTCTATATATACATATATACATATATACATACACACACATTTTTTTAAAAAGAGAATTAGAATAGAGCTGGGGCAATTGTGGAACACTGACCCATCCAGCAGGTCCAGTTTTCCGAGGGTCTCGAGGGGACCTTCTCCTAATAACCAAATGGGGGGTGGGTAGAGAGAGACGAGGGCCTTGTGTGAATAACGACAGGGAAATCGTTCTGGAATGCATCAAATCTCCAAATGTATTGAGAAAGGCCCAAGGCTTAAATGCACAAGAAAAAGGAGAAGTACTTATCAGTGTGAGGCGGGCAATAGAATTGCACATTCTTAGGCAGTTACATGGGGAAGCAGAAACTTGGTTGTATCAGGGTGTGGTCAGGACGTCGGAGATGACTTAGGGCTGGAACATCTCATGGTTGTTCTCGGAATCGATGTGTTGGTTGTGTTGGTGGCCCGATTTTGACCCTCTTTTCTTCTCGGGGAAGAGGCCCAATTCAGAGATCAAGGGCTGTCTTAATAGCTCCCAACAGAACACACCTTCAACCTCAGGCAGATTTCTGCTTTCAAGGTCATCCTGACTTACAAGTCAGCTAGGGCTAGAGAAACCATATCTCAGAAAAAACGAAAAAAATAATAGAAAGACTGAAAGAAAGGAAGAAAGAAAGAAAGAAAGAAAGAGAGAGAGAGAGAGAGAGAGAGAGAGAAAGAAAGACAGAAAGAAGAAAACAAAAATAAACTAAATATATAAAATTAAAAAATTAAAAAATTAAAAAGTAGCTGGGAGTGGTGGCTCAAGCCTTTAATCCCAGCCCTAGAGAGGCAGGGATGGGAGGATTTCTGAATTCAAGGCCATCATGGTCATGGTCAGCACAGTGAGTTCCAGGACAGCCAGGGCTATATGGAGAAACCCTGTCTCAAAAACAAACAAACAAACAAAAACAAAACAAAACAAACAAACAAACAAAAAACCCAAAATAAAATAAAATAAAAATATAAATGAAAAAGAATTAGAAAAAAGATTACAGAAATCAAACATAAGCCCACTAGGGTGCAAGTTACCACAATCACAGTAGAAATATTACACACACACACACACACACACACACACACACACTGTCATAAAATCCAATGTGCCTTCATGATCAAAATTAGATAGTCAATAGTACTAGAAGAATCATATGTCTGAAAGTAAAAGCCAGAACTTTTTCTGCTTTTGTTTTCTTTTTCCCCAAGATAGGGTTTCTCTCGGTGTAGCCCTGGCATCCCTGCCTGGAACTTCCTTTGTAGGCTTTGGTAACCTCAAACTCAGAGAGGTCCTCTCTGCCTACCTGCCTGCCTCCTTCTGCCACCCACACAGCCGGGCCAAAGTTAGGATCTTTGTTTCTTCCTTCCTTCCTTCCTTCCTTTCTTTCTTTCTTTCTTTCTTTCTTTCTTTCTTTCTTTCTTTCTTTCTTTCTTTCTTTCTTTCTTTCTTTCTTTCATTCTTATTACAATTATTTTTCAATGTAAATGTGTGTTTGTGCTTTATCTGCTGTGTATATACCTGCATGCCAGGAGAGAGCAACAGAACCTAGGAGAAACCACCATGCAGCTCTTGAGAATAAATTAAAAAACAACAAAAAAAGGAAATTCTAATCACATAGAATGTAGATATATGCGAGGCTGTCAGAGTGCTTTTTAAGGCTTACTGTAAATAATGAAAATTTTTGTGTGTGTTTTATACAAACACAGAAGGGAGGTGGTGCACCTGCATGTCTGTTGTCTGCATGTCTACTTCCTTGTCCTGTCACTCGGTTGCACATTGACCTCACCAAGATGAAAGACAACATGTGCATGTCAGCTATCTTGTCTGCTAACTGACCACCTGCACAACAAGATGGTGGCTGGCCTTCATGTGACCTATTGTTTCAGGTCACTTTGGTTTCTCCCTTCACCAGGTTCTAGTGGCCCGGTTTGCAAGTGCAGAATGGTGAGGAGGTTCCCTAAAGCAGCCTCGACCATCCACAGACAGCCTCACGTTTTCTCCTACTTTTTCCTTATGCTTTTAAATGGCAGACTCTGAATTGGTCAGTCTAAATTCTTTGGGTTTAATTAAATTTTAATTAAAATGCATAATAAATGAAAAATATAACCAGTCTTCTTGGAACTCCTTTCGAGTAAATCAGACTGAAGACTAAGCTAGCTGCAAAGTTACAGTGATCCACCTCCCTCTGCCACCACCACCACCACTGCGTGGCCAAAGATAGAATCATAAAAAGAAAGGGGGGGGGAAGAAAAGGTGAGAATCTCAGCCAGTCATAGTGAGGTACAACATTCATGGCAGCATTTGATAAGCAGAGGAAGGCTCTTACAGGATTGAGGCCTACAAAGTGTCTTCAAGACGGCCAGGGCTGCTTACATTATGAAACTATGTATGAAAAGAATAAATTTAAGAAAGAGAGAGAGAGAGAGAGAGAGAGAGAGAGAGAGAGAGAGAGAGAGACATGAATTTTAGGAAAC